>NC_056726.1:1705763145-1706063145 GCF_019279795.1 Protopterus annectens | reverse complement strand
TGTAGGACATATAAGAGTACACCACCATATGACCCTTGATCAGTGGACTGTACCAAGCTCTACATCAACTGTAGAGAGGACCCATGTACTGTCACCGTTGCATCATGTGTTATGCAATGCAATCATGCCACTGTCTGTAACCAGGTCAGCTGTACACATACCAGGGGCCCTTGGTTATTTACAGCATTAGCAGATGACATACATGTACCTGCCCTGGGTATGTACATGCCACACACACACAACATACATGTATATAGCATAGCTGTTGTTGTCCTTTGTGCAGATAGGTGGTTACAGCCATTACACACATGCACATGGAATGTAGGTCCATGGCTGCTGAATGCTAACAGTACATAAGGTGTGATATCAATGTTGACAGAGGTAACATTCCTCTGTACCAGTCACCCATTACACCTATCATATAATGCAACAGTCCATGTGCCATGTATGTCGTTACACATGTCCACCAATTGCAATGCCTACAAACATGCCCAAATGACAGGATTGTAGGACCTACACACATGTACATGTAGCGGTGTGTGTTCAGATACCATGCGTGTGCAGTTGCTGATGTATGCAGGTGACGTGTATCTTAGTACATCATGCAGTTGCAATACAGCCTCAACATTGCCAACTGTATATGGTGATATGCTGAATGTACAGAAAGATGTACCTCAGGTATGGACAGATGTGTGGAAATAACTAAGTGATGGGGCATCTTTGCAGATGGATGTTTACTGAGGACAACTCACAGGTGTGTCATAAGCGGTCCTACAATAACCTGTGTAACCGGTAAGCAATGGTTTTGTTAATTGAAGGGCATAACACACAACATAGGCAGTGGTCGGGGTGACACCAAAGGTAAATCACTTGCCACCTGTAACAGTTAAAACCTCCTGTGTGCATATATCAGCACTGTTGCCAAAGGAAGCATCAGTACACTTTGTAACGTGTGCAATACTGCTGTAAGTCTGTCATACATATCATGAGCTAGGCAGGTGTTTGATTCACAGTACTCGCATGTGTGGTTGCGTGTGTGTGTCCATATATGTCATGTATGGTGGGGAATACATCTCAGTTGTTACTTACTCTCCTGTACAGGCAGGGGCATGTATCTCACACATGTGAGGTATCTGTATGTGCTTGACATAGGTGTATTCAATAGTGAATGCCACAGTGTGTGTATGTGTATATGTGTGCGTGTGTGCGTGTGTGTGTGTGTGTGTGTGTGTGTGTGTGTGTGTGTGTGTGTGTGTGTGTGTGTGTGTGTGTGTGTGTATGGCTGTCTGGTTCCTGGAGTGAGGATGTATGTCACCATACTGAACTAATAAGATCCCTCCCCCCATCCAGGCGACGCAATCTACTATCCATGTTGATGTCACCGATCTTAGGCCATACTGTCTACCTGTACATGTGTATTCTCTGTGGCGCGTCATCTAGGTGCACAGTACTGTAATGATGTTTTGCACATAGGCAGGGGTCCTCACCTCAAAAGTAGCAACTGTGTGTGAGTGTGTGTTACTGTGTCAGTGAATCTGTGAGTGCATGGGTGAGACTGTGTCACTGAAAACATGTGTGTCAATACCTGAGTGTGTGGTTGCAGTTGTGTGTTGGCATCCTGTCATGGGAACGTGTATTACTGCTTCCCAATGAGGCATCACACTTCCCACTGGCCTCTACCCTTGTAATCAGCTAGACTGCTCTCTTACCTCACCACTCCATGTAACTGTACCTGTGATGTCACCCAGTATGGATGTCACATTTGTAGCCACAGTAGCTTAATACACAGCTATCATGCTCTTGGAACAGTAGACGTGTTTGGAACGTGGGACATTCTCGCTGTGATGTGGCAGCTACAAGGTGCATGCTGGTATATGCATACATACCTGTGAGTAGTCCACATTGACATATGGGACACTAACAGCAAACATTGACTTCCACTGGCACGTGCAATTAGACCTGAAGTAGAAAAGCAGAACATCATGACCAACATGCAGTTACTGTTGTTACATAAGACACATATTATTAACATTATGAAATGCATTGTACACCTGTAGTACATGGTATGTCTGCTGCCTGTCAACAGTACTCAACAATAGTAAACTACACTTATCTTCCTAGTCTGTTCACCCTGTGCATCATTCCATATGAGCATGTCCCTGCACCGATGGTGTGGATGTCAGGGATGCGGCACAGGCATCATTATATGCACAGGGTGATAATGTTTGCCAGAGGTCTAGGCTGCACCATTGGATGACATCATGTGTGTGGGTTAGGGCCTTTGATCTAATTGGGCCTGTGTGGATGTTATACGTGTGTGTGTTGCGATGCCCTACATATGTTTCTGGTGTGTGCGTGTATCTATGCACACAGTTCTGGCATGTGTATGCACAAGCCTATCTTTAATACCTCTCCCTCTCCTAAAAGAAAAAATAGGAAACTTGCACAACTCAGAAAATTCTTTAAATTTAAAAAGATAATTCCAATATTGCTTTATAATTTTAACTATTTGATCACTCATAAGATCATAAGTAGTGACCATATATGTTTTTTCTGTGCATGTACATTATGTTACTACTATACCTATATCTAAATTGTCTAACACTATCCTTTTTTTACCTTATACAAAGAATTTTTCAACACTTCCTCATCATGCCCTATAAAAATAAACATTTCCACTGTATTTTAAATTCTTCTTCCAAAATAGCCTCATTATTACCCAACCTTTTAACTCACATTAATTCACTATATGGAAGTGACTTCATAAGGTGTGATGGATGAAATCTGGTATCATGAAAGAAACAATTACCATCCTGAAATTTCCTGTGTACTCTGGTAATTATGCCTTCACTTATACTTCCTTTTAAATGCATATCCAAAAATATCACTTGTTGACCATATATTGGTATATCAAACTTAAAGTCAAATCTATTATTATTCATTTTACCAACAAATTTCATAACCTCCTTATGTCCACCTTTGCAGACAAATATGAGATCATCTATGTATCTATAATACTAACACATTTTTTATAAAACTGATTAGTGTATACATATTCATTTTCAAACTAACCCATCATAATATTGGCATACATGGGGGAAAAAGTGTCTACCTAACCCCTTTTATTTGGGTCTATATCACATACTTGAAAGATAAAAAGAGCAAATGCTCTTTTATTGAACACTGAAAGCCGAAACCACTAAATATCAAAGATCCGGAACAGAGATTTTTTTTTTCCCAGGGAAAAAAATCACTGGGCTGTTTTTGGGACTTTGCCATTTGCTCCACTGTGGTGCGATCTTAGAGTTAATATATTTAAGTAGGGAGGTGTGGGGGTGAAGCCCCACCTACTTTATTTTGTGTTTGGATTTTTTTTTTTTTTTTTTTTTTGCCGAGCAGCGATTTTTCCCCCTGGGAAAAAAAAATCACTGTTCTGTGTCTTCGATATTTAGTGCTTTCAGCTTTCAGTGTTCAATAAAAGAGCATTCTCTCTTTTTATGTTTCAATTTTATAATATAGACCCTTTTATTTGGAGAGAGGAATGAGAAAAGGCTACTCTCCATCACCCTCATTATTTCTACCTGCAGTGGAACCACTCATAATGTGAGTCTCAGCTATCCAAAATGAACATGTATGGAAAATACTGAGAGAAGAAGGCAGAATTCTCATGTTTGTGCATGACTGCCTAATCTTCACTGAGAGCTGAGAGTGTGACCAACCCCACATACAGGCTGAACTCTGACTTTGCCCAATTTGTGGGTCTGAATGCAAATGTAGCTAAGACAGGAGTCTTTTCAGCAAATATCCCAGCTAGAATGGCAGTGGTGCTTGGGCAACCTCCATCATTCAAATGGTGCAAAAGTAAAACTAGATAGTTGGGTGTTTACTTAATGTTCCCTGTATCTAATATAGTGAACTACAGCCTGTATCAGATGTAGCAGGACCTTTTTTATTTCAAGTACATCCTTGGTGGAAGCTAGAACTTCAAATGATAAGTAGGATTAATGCTCTCAAAATGAATTTTGGCCCCAGGCTGTATTATATTATGATGCATATAACAATGCTATTGTTATTTGTGTGATACTATCATCTAACTCCCCAGTGCATTACTTGGTTTGTTTATTTATTTTTCTTGGTAGCACCCATGCCATTTTTTGATTATGAGGCATCTGCCATTTTTCCCATCAAACGCATGGTTGCAGAAGGTTTCTAAGTTAATAATGAGTTTCATCTGGAATGGGAAAATGATGATGGTTAAGGATTTTGCTCTCTATATCAAACAGTCAAAGGGGGAAATAGGGTTACCCAATCTTAAGAAATTTGCACTTGTATGTACTATACAAAAATTGGTTGTCCTAGACTATAACAACTTGCCCCTATAAGCTAGGCTAGAAGATGCAATTCTAAAAAGTCTCTCAGTACAAAGTGTTTTTAGGTTCCAGGCACCAGGACAGAATGGGCAAACATCTAAAGCCTGCTATTACATAGAGGCTTCTTACCAAGCACTGCAACAGTTCCAGAAAACTATGGGCAACTTTATAGTTGGCTTACTAAATGGCCCCATATGGGACAACCAGCACTTCTGATTGGTAGAGCTAGCCCCGGCTGTCCCAGATGGATCAATAATGGCCTCTTCAGTGTGAATCAGTTTGCTACAAAAGGTACAAGTAATGCTGATGCTGGCCTCCTTTGACTACTTAAAAACTAAGTATGAGAAAGACAAGAAGAATAAATGGAGGAATTTCCAACTTCGTCATGGTATATTTTTTGTCCTGCTTACTTTGTGCCATCTGACTGAAACACACCCAGCCTATCTCATCACTACCAATAAAGCAAAATCTATGGAATTGTTATCAGATATTCTGTATGGGTTAGATCAAATACTCTATATGGGTTAGATCATTAAGTCATTCAGACTGCAGGTACGGAATATAAAAAAATATTTTACTGGATGTTCTCCACCCATATTCCTTGCTCTAGAAGCATTATTTAAAAATACTATATAAGGGCTATTGAATTTGTGACCTGTCTCAAGTAGAACTCATACAGAGTGGGTTCTCAAGAACTGTAGGTATAATAAGCATTTAACATGCTACCTGAAACTTTGTCAACTTGATCTATTTAGTACCTGATGAAGACTGCTAAGGGGAAAATTATATATTGCTTATAAATCACTAATCTGAGAAGATCTAAGTAATGACTTAGGACTGACACTTGATAAGCAGTACACTAACAACCCAGCTGTTTATAAAACTACGTGCACAAGAGCAATTCAAAGGGAATTCAAATAAAACTACGTACACAAGAACAATTCAAAGGGAATTCAAATAAAACTATGCACACAAGAACAATTCAAAGGGAATTCAAATAAAACTATGCACACAAGAACAATTCAAAGGGAATTCAAATAAAACTATGTACACAAGAACAATTCAAAGGGAATTCAAATAAAACTACGTACACAAGAAAAATTCAAAGGGAATTCAAATAAAACTACGTACACAAGAACAATTCAAAGGGAATTCAAATAAAACTATATACACAAGAACAATTCAAAGGGAATTCAAATAAAACTACGTACACAAGAAAAATTCAAAGGAAATTCCAATAAAACTATGTGCACAAGAACAATTCAAAGGGAATTCAAATAAAACTACGTACACAAGAAAAATTCAAAGGGAATTCAAATAAAACTACGTACACAAGAAAAATTCAAAGGGAATTCAAATAAAACTACGTACACAAGAACAATTCAAAGGGAATTCAAATAAAACTATATACACAAGAACAATTCAAAGGGAATTCAAATAAAACTACATACACAAGAACAATTCAAAGGGAATTCAAATAAAACTACGTGCACAAGAACAATTCAAAGGGAATTCAAATAAAACTATGCACACAAGAACAATTCAAAGGGAATTCAAATAAAACTACATACACAAGAACAATTCAAAGGGAATTCAAATAAAACTACATACACAAGAACAATTCAAAGGGAATTCAAATAAAACTACGTACACAAGAACAATTCAAAGGGAATTCAAATAAAACTACGTACACAAGAACAATTCAAAGGGAATTCAAATAAAACTACGTATACAAGAAAAAGGGAATACAAATAAAACTACGTACACAAGAACAATTCAAAGGGAATACAAATAAAACTACGTACACAAGAACAATTCAAAGGGAATACAAATAAAACTACGTACACAAGAACAATTCAAAGGGAATACAAATAAAACTACGTACACAAGAACAATTCAAAGGGAATTCAAATAAAACTACGTACACAAGAACAATTCAAAGGGAATTCAAATAAAACTATGTGCACAAGAATAATTCAAAGGGAATTCAACATTTCTAGATAAATTCTCCATTAATGAAATAAATCACCAAGTAACTTCCACACTGCTGATACCTTTACCAGTTTTAAATCAAGTTTTGATTAATATATGAACGACAGGAATATTTGTATGGGTAAATCCAAAAAATGGAATGGAGTCCACTGGCAAGTATATACCAATGCAGAATGGTAAAAACAGTCCTTTATTAGAATGCCATTGTCTGTTTTACTGCATTCTCGGTTTTAGAATACCTTACCTTATTTGTTCTTATTTCTGTACTAACTTAGCTAACCCTCCTACATGTTTAGATTCAATCCTCATTGTAATTTTGACAGAGCTGCATGCTGCATTAGATTTTAATATATTGATCTGTGCACGAGGTTCTCCACTCTTTGTCTCTCTTGCTCCGATAGGTTATCACCTGGCTTTTATGTTGAGCTATGTTCCCCTCACGCAGCTCATTTTCTTTAGCTGAGGACTCCATTTATGCATTATTCACTTCTTTAACCTTAAACTAAAAAAGGTCATAACCATCCACTCATAGGAAAAATAAAAGCTGGTAATCTTTAAAGAACACAGTACTGCTGTCTTTCTTTGTTAAAATTAGGTGCACTTTATTAAAATAAAGAGTTTAGCGCTTATGTTCATTCTGTATACAGTTCTGAAAAAGTCCCATTCACTAAGTGGATGAAAAACTGTTTGTCATAGAACTCATACATTTCTACTATGGACTCTTTTACACTCCAAGAAAACAACATTTCTGTAATTTGAAGGCATCTAATAGTTAGAGACAAAAATGCTTATGTACTTGTTCTAAATAAATGTGGTGTGGTTTGTAGTAAGCATGGAGCAGTCATACTTTTTGTTCGTTTTCCTGATTTGTGTTTCTGTAGATTACTTTGTTGGCTCTTTTGCACACTGGCAATGTCTGACACAGAGCTAAATTTTTTTAGACTCTGTAGACTTTACCTCATACACAAAAAAGCTTGTACTTCTTTTGTAGCCCAGTAGCTCATTCATCTTTTAAGTCAAAGCCTTTTCCTAGCTCACAGCCTCTCGCTTTATCCTCACTCCAGTACTAAGCATCATATTGCTTAGGCACATCTTGGTTTAGGACTCACTCTTGTAACACAGAATACCTTGTAGTTATAGCTATTATACCAGGTACAAGCTTTGTTATACCACCAACATGTTTACATTTTGAGATTTTATGATTTTTGCCCAAAGTAATTTGTTTGAGTGAAGGTTACTTTAATCACTATAGTTAAGACTCCATTTGACCCACAGTTTCTTTTATCCCCTAAAGTTGTTTGGGTAACTGTTTTTATATGCACATCTGCATCACATTGTTCAAACATTTCTTTGGACAACATTTTTACAATTTTGTCTGTTTTATTTCTCAGTAGTTTAATACAAGCTATCAGCCCTCTCTGACCTTTTTGAAAATCAACCTTCTGCTCATCTTCAGCATTACACATAACCTTTTCTGTACCATTCAGTTTTTATTAAAACCACACTGATTAGCACATTCATCTGTGTTTGTTGTACATCAAACAATTTTGCTGTTGCTACCCACTGAGATGTAATTGAGTCTCACTAAACTTTTCCATCATACCCACTTTAGTAACCACACTGCCTAATTTTTCAGTATAAATTTGAAATACATTTTGGCTTTCAGCATCTCTTCGCTGCATGATAGTAGCACCTTCAGATGTAGACTGCTGATTATCAGTATCCTATTTGACTTTGTTTTGTATTTTAAGTAAACTAACAATATTAGCTTTCTCAATTTGAAAATTAAAAATCACGGATATAATTGTGATTGAGTTACAATCAACTTTGTTTCATCATCAGTCTTCCCTGCTACATCCTAGCACTTTTACATTTAACACAAGTATTCTTATCTGCTATATATCCTTAGTCTTATGTCTTAACAATGTGAACAGTCTTTTGCACCACAAAGCTGACTAAATTTCAGTATCAGATTGTCACAGCACACTGTCCCTTTGATTGTCATCAGTTTATGCAAGCCTCAGTTTGCTTTCAGATTTTATTTGTTGGTTTTTCTACTTTAACAGCTACACAATCATTAGGGTAGGGGATCTTACAAAAAACGTTAGGGAAGTTAAGTTTCCTGACTACATCAGCTCTCACCTGTGGGTACTGGCAAATTCATCTAGTAGCTGAAAAACAAACAAAAAACAGCTTTTTCATCACCTTTGGAATTATTACAATATGCACTCCTCCTTTAATTTCTCCAAGTCTTTTTGGTTTCTAATACCATGACTGGAATGGACCCCATTCCAAAGTCAAAGTATGATTAAAGTTTTTGAAATTAGTATTGTTTCAATCTTTGATGTTACCAGAAGTTCTCTTTGCAGCACCGCAATATGTCCAGTAATGACTCCTCCTGCAATTCATATACAGTTGCATGTATCAGTAACATATCCAAGTACAACTGCATTTTCTTTTTTTATAAGACCCCTTGCTCCTACTACTATGAGAACTATCCTTTTTCCACAATGACCTTCTTCCTGTAAATCCTGGTATTTTATGACTTTGTGTTTCTCTGTACATAAGACACTAAAGTCACTGGGTGTAACATTTTCTATGATCAATGCTACTTTTGTCTTCTTTTTATGGACTACTATATCTGTTTTTCTCATATCTTTTTTTGACCTCTTGGTATTGGTTGATCCCATGTGATATAAACTTCATCATTTTTGACAATGCTTTGTGATTCATGGTTCCAGCATTTTTCAGCTACTTCAAGTTCAATACCATCATGTTTTCACAATCCCGAGTGCAACAGTCTTGTCACATTATTATGCCTTTCGGTATACAATCCTTCTGCGATTAGTATGTCATAATCAGCAACAAGGTGTGCAACTGTTTCCAATTCTGTTTTACAAAACATGCATTTGTCTGTTTCTCCCACATATTAATTGGACTTTGTAAACCAACATGTACATAGCCCACTATATTTAACCTTTCGTCTCTTGGTTTGAATTTGCCTCTTCTTAACCATTCCTGTGTTTGATCCAGATCAACATGAGGTTCTTCCAGACGTATTTTATACTTGCAACTATATTTATGCATTTTCCACATTCCTTGCCTTCCCATGTGGTGCTTCGCCTTATATTCTATCCTTTATTTTTTGGCACATTCAGTTTTTGCCTGAGTTTTATCTATTTGTGGTTTGATTTCCATTCCTGCTTAATGCCAGTATGCTTCTGCTAGATTAAGCAGAAAAGTCATCTTAGATTTATCCTCCTCATGTTTCAAAACTTTTGCTACATTTGGGTCTTGTGAGGTCAGCAGATAATGAGGTCAGCAGATATGTGTGCATTCCCACGATTGCAAATCTATACATGTAGTCAATTTCAAGGAGGCCCATCCCTCTTTCGGAACGGGGAATATATAATCTTGGTATGCACTGATTTTTATAAATCATTTGGTGAGCATGAAGCATCCTTCTTGTTTTCCTATCTAATCTATCCAACACATTTCAATCAATCCAGTCAATCACTCCAAATCTGTAAGTTAGGACAGGAAGAGTAAATTGGTTTATAGCTTGAATTTTGTTCCTACATGTCAAAGCTGTTTTCAGGATTAATTTAAGTCTTCTAAAGTATTAGTTACTAAGTTTTATTCACATTTGTTCATGTTTTATTGTTGATCCTTCATCAATTCCCATATATTTATACACTCCCTCTTGCTCAAGTTCTTTTATATCACATTCTTGTCCCAAACTGATCTTTTCTTGGTGCTGCAGTTTTCCTGCTTTAAAGGTTGCTTTTCCATATGTATGAAGACCAAATGACATTTTTATATAATCTGAAAAAGTTTTGACAACTTGAAGTTTTGCTTTCAGTTCCTCAGCTGATGAGCTATACAGTTTTAAATCATTGTCAAAGAAAAGATGGGAAGTCTTTACACTTTGCTATTTTCTAGGAGTCAAATTATAGCCATGGCCTAAGCTGTTAAGTAGACAGCTTAATACGTTAAGGGCAAGACTGAATAGTAGCAGTGACAAAGAGTCAGCCTGGAATATTCCCCTTTGAATTTTTATCCCTGGGTTAATAATTTGTCCTTTGTCATGGCTTAATTGCAAAGTGGTCAGCCAGTGTTTCATAGTCACTGTAATGTAGTTGATTTGTGCACGGTATATCTTATACATTTTTAAGCACTCTTTTATCCATCAATGTGGGATGCTACCAAATTTTTTTTTAGTCAGTCCATGCCATACTTGGATTCTTCCCCTTTTTACCGTTCTCCACTATGACTTCATTTAACAACAAATGATCCTTTGTTCCATATGACTTTCTTTCATTGTCCTTTTGTTCTGTTGCCATAATTGAGTTTTCTTCTAAATGGCTATAAACTCTGTCAGCATCAGTTCCAGTGTATAGTTTATACGTCTGCAGAAGATGAATTTTGGTCTATAATTTTTAGGGTAGCTTGCAGGTTCACTCTTAAGTAGGAGTATTGTTTTTCCTGTAGTTAGCCAGGTTGGTGTCTGTTCGGGGTGTGCATATAAATAGTTCTTAATCATGGCTAAATCTTCGGGCAAAGATATTAATACTTTTAACCAAAAGTTAGGTAATGCATCTGTGTCAGGTTCCTATTAAATAAATGAAAAGTCATAATGTAGAAAGGCCAAATATCTGAAAGGCCATTCCTCGATATCACTATTGTAAGATCGCGGTACAGTGAAAACTGGAAAATTTGCCCTTTCCTCACTATAGTGCGATCTCGGAGTTGGTATGTGTAATTATCAGGGGGTGTGGGGGGGCACAGCCGCCCGCAATACTCATTTCAAGGAACAGCCTTTTCGGATATTTGGCTGTTCGACATTTTGACTTTTCGTTTATTTAATAGAGACCCTCTGAGTCTGGGCTTTCTAGGGTTGGGAGGGTGGCCTAATGGTTAAGGTGTTTGTCTTACAAACACAAGGTACAGGGTTTGAGTCTCACAAGGGATAATTGGCTAGGCTTAAAATGGCTCGCAAGAGCAGTTAGCTTAGTACTAATCTATGAACCAATTAGAGGCTTTTCTTAACTTTGTTTCATTCTCTCTGGCTGCTACTTCATCCCATTTCATATCCTGTATCTTTAAACTTCTTATTCTTTCGTTTACTTTTTCTGTCCATTTAGCATCTTTGTTATGTTCCACAGGATCTTCATAAATACTTCTCCAAAATATACCTATTTCTTCTTCTTCTTTTTTTTTTTTTCTTTTTTTTTTTTGGTGGCATTTCAATTCCTTTTACTTTATTTCCCAATTCTCTAGAAAACTTTTTTGGGTCATCAATAAATTGCTTATTTTATACTTTTCCTTTATATTTATCTGCATAATTGCATATTTTGTACTTTTCCTTTATATTTGTCTACATATCTTCTATTTTTTTGCCTGTGCTGAGATTTTTAGTTTATTTGTGATAATGCATGATAGATCCCGGTCAGTTCCAATACTGCAAATTGCTTCTATCACATCTATCTTTTTAAGTATTTTTATTGAGCTCTTCCCTCTTCTATACTCTTCTAACAGGGATACTCCTTGTCTTAATTGCTTTATAACTTTCTCTATTAAATACTTCCATGATGGTATTTGATTTCTCCCCTTTCTTTTCCTCATTACCCTGTGTTCTTGTGGTAGAACTTTATCAGCTATTAATTTAGCTGCGCAGTAATATATCCTGTTTACTTCTGTTATATTGCATGGATCTCTATGGACGGTCCTAATCACTGTGTTCATTTGTTTTATCAAACTTCTGACTTTTTGGGTTTTATTGACCTTCGCAGTCTATTTCTTTCATTGATCTTAATATGCCTATCTATCTCTGTTAAATCAAGTAACTCTTCTCTTAGCTCATTTCCCTGCAAACTGAGGACACATTTTTGTTTTCCGTTTCCTGTGGGCATTCTATAGAAAGTTCTATAGCATCTTCCTGTGGAACCTTCTCTTCAATTTCATCCTGTGACAATCTGTCATATGGGAACTCATTGGCCTATCATTCCTCAACACTGACTGTCCTGCTGAAGTGAATGTTCATACTGGTTTACTGTGGAAGCCTCCAAAATATCTTCATATGGCAACTGATTGATGGCTTCCCATTCCACTGGTTTCCCTTTAATTTGGATGTCCATTTTTCTACCTGTTGTAGTGCTTTCTGAATTAGATTTTTCTACACTGAATCCTTCACTTTGCAGGGACTCCATAATCTCAGGCTCTATTTCTTTAACTTCTTCTCTTCTTAAAACTTCTTAAACTCTCTTTTTTTAATTTGTCCAAATCGTTTAGGTTTCTAATACCATGAAGGGAATGGACCACATTCCTAAATCAAAGTACGATTAAAGCTCATGAAATTAGTATTGTTTCAGTCTTTGATGTCAGCCAAAAGTGCTCTTTGCAGCACCCACAGTGTGCCCAGTAATGACTTCTTTTTCAATTCATACAAAGTTACAAGCATTGGTAACAAATCTAAATATGATTGTAGACACTTTTTTATAAAACCCATTTCTCCTACTACTATTAGAGCTATCTGGGTATCTTTCTTCCACATTGCTCTCATTTCTGCCTGCAAATCCTAATATTTTATGAATTTGTGTCTCTCTGTATGCAAGACACTGTAGTCACTGGGTGTGGTGATTTCAATGATCAATGCTGCTTTTTTCCTGTTTTTATGGACCACTATATCCGGTTTTCTAGCATCTATCTTTTAAACTGTTGATAATGGATGATCCCATGTGATGTAGACTTCATCATTTTCTATGATAATGTGTGGCTCATGTTTCCAGTGTTTTACAGCTACTTCAGTATCATAATGTTTGCACAATCCCCATTGCAACAGTCTTGCCACATTATACAGTCATTCTGCCATTAGTATGTCACAACCAGCAACAGGGTGTGCAATTCATTCCAATTGTGTTTTACAAAACCTACATTTGTCTGTTTCTTTCACATGTTCAATGGATTTTGTAAACCAACGTGTATGTAGCCCACTATCCTGTGCCACCAATATTAACCTTTCATCTCTTGGTTTGAATTCGCCTCTCCTTAACCATTCCTGCATTTGTTCCTGATCAGTATAAGGTTCTTTCAGAAGTTTTCTATACTTGCACTATATTCATGCATTTTTCACATTTCTTGCCTTTTCATGTGGTCCTTCACCTTATATTCTTTCTTTTGTTTTTTGCACATTCAGTGCTGCCTGATTTTTATCTACATGTGGTTTGATTTCCATTCCTGCTTGGAGCCGATATACTTCTGCTAACCTAAGCAGAAAAGACATCTTAGGTTTATTCTCCTCATGTTTCAAAACTTTCACTACATTTGGGTCTTGTGAGGTAAGCAGATATGTGTGCAGTCCCACAATTGCTGATCTATACATGTAATCAGTTTCAAGGAGGCCCATCACTCCTTCAGAATGGGGACTATGTAATCTTAGTATGCACTGATTTTTATAAATCATTTGTTGATCAGGAAGCATCCTTCTTGTTTTCCTATCTAATCTATCCATTAAATTTTGGGACCAGTCAATCACTCCAAAACTGTAAAGTTAGGACAGGAAAAGCAAATTGGTTTATAGCTTGGATTTTATTCCTAGATGCATAATTTAAGTCTTCTGAAGTGCTTCTTACTAAGTTTTATTCACATTTGTTCATGTTTTATTGTTGATCCTTCATCCATTCCTAAATATTTATACACTTCCTCTTGCTCAAGTTCTTTTATATCATATTCTTGACCCAAACTGATGTTTTCTTGGTGCTGTTGTTTCCCTGCTTTGAAGGTTGCTTTTGCACATTTATCAAGACACAATGACATATCATCTGAAAAAGTTTTGACAACTTGCAGTTATGCAATCTGTTCCTCATCTGATGAGCTATAAAGTTTTAAATCATTGACAGAGAGAAAATGAGAAGTCTTTACTCTTTGTTATTTTCTAGGGGTCAAATTATAGCCATGGCCTAAGCCATTAAGTAAACAGCTTAATGGGTTAAGGGCAAGGGAGAATAGCAGCAGTGACAGGGAGTTACCCTGGAATATTCACCTTTGAATTTTTATCCTTGGAATAATAATTTTTCCTTTGTCATGGCTACATTGCAAAGTGGTCTGCCACTCTTTCATGGTCACTGTAATGTAGTTGATCAGTTGATCTTACACATTTTTAAGTACTCTTTTTATCCATGAATGTGGGATACTATCAAATGCTTTCTTCTAGTCAGTCTATGACATACTTAGATTTTTCCCATTTTTACAGTTCACTATGACTTTATTTAACAACAAACAATCCTTTGTTCCATATGACTATCTTTTGTCGCTCTTTTGTTCTATTGCCATAATTGAGTTTTCTTCTAAATAACTATAAACACTGTTGGCATCAGTTCCAGTTTATATATCGTCGAAAGGCAAGATATTGGTCTATAATTTTAGGGTAACTTGCAGGTTCACTCTTTAGTAGGAGCATTTTTTTTTCCTGTTATTAGGTTGGTGTCTGTTTGGGGTGTGCATATAAATAGTTCTTACTCATGGCTAAATCTTTATGCAAAGATTTTAATACTTTTAACCAGAAGTTAGGTACTGCATCTGGGCCTGGGGTTTTCCAATCAGAGGCTTTTTTAACATTGTTTCAATCTCTCTGGCTGTTGCTTCATCCCATTTCATATCTTGTACCTTTAAACTTCTTATTCTTTCTTTTATTTATTTTACCTGTTTACCATCTTTGCTATGTTCCACAGGATCTTCATAGATACTTTTCCAAAATGTATCTATTTCTTCTTGTTTGGTGGTCTGTCATTATATATTCTCAGCATTTATCTATTTGCCAATACCAGTGTGCTGGAGCAAATTGTAAATTTACCCACAAGAAGTCTAATGTCCTTGACCTAGTCCTTACCAATCAAACTCATCAATTGTATTTTGTGGGCATTGGGTGTTACACAAAGATCTGTCTGTAAAGGGTTAATGTGCAGTACTTAGTGAATTGTATAATGTCATTTGTAATTAAATAATGAGGTAACAATTAGCCTCTCAATTTGTATACAAAGCTGTTTTATTTGGTGTAAAAATAATTCCCTTGAAGGGTTTTGAGCCGAGCTCCCAGGAAGCACCAGTAAAAGATTTCAGATACCATCTGTGTGAGGAGTTTCATTTTTTTCCAGCTTGGAGATCCAGTTTCTTGTGTGTTTTTTTGATTGGTTTGGTGTTTTGACAGTTTTCTGTCTGGTCCTTACCAACCAAACCTCTGCCTCTGCTCCACCACACATCTACTCATCTTGGTTTATGTCTGACCTCAGATAGTCATCTACTGTGTTCGGCGTAGTAATTATATCAACCACAATCAAATGAGACTATTTTTAATAACTTTTCCAGGGCAAACCTAAATTCCCAAGAGTGCAGGGCAAATGGATCAATCGGAAAGGGATGTTGCAGTTACCTTTAACTTCCACAAGCACCTAAACAGCTGCACAGAAAAATCAACATCTCTCAGCCTTAAATTCAATGATAAATTCAGAAATAAACCTCTCTGGTCTAGCACCTGTATTATTAAAGTAAGTATCAAAGAAAAGGAAATAAAGAAAAGTTATTGGAAATCCCAATGCTGGTATAATCGAAAAATTAGACACAGCTAATGTAAATTCCTACATTGCCCACTGGATGCAAATTGACTATCCAGCAGATCACAGACTGTGAAAGCTGAGGATATATTATTTAAATGTAAACTTGTAATTAGTATGGTATGTATCACTATAACTGAATAAAAAGATAGCCAAACCACAGTCAGTGAAAAGATTCAATTAAAGCCAGATAAGACCTTATTACGCGTTTCGTTCACATTTAATGAACATGAAGTTCATGTTCATTAAATGTGAACGAAACGCGTAATAAGGTCTTATCTGGCTTTAATTGAATCTTTTCACTGACTGTGGTTTGGCTATCTTTTTATTCAGTTATTGTGTTTTTTGAGTTTGTCCGTATGTATCACTATGTCCAATCTTGGATCCTCACTTGTTTGGTATTGGTTTTTCAGACATCCAGGCCAATATCCCAGAAGGATGATAGACTATGTTTACTAGGTGCTGTAAGCTGGACACTATTATCTACCCATCCAGTTATAGTAAACAGTTCAGTAAGTGCAGGAATATGCAGTAAGTGCTAGAATATATACATACCTGATAGACTGCTTCTGTATACCAGGTGAGTACAGCTGTGTAGAATTTGGCAAAAAAGGTGCTCCCACTTCATATGTTATAAATTATTCAGACAGTTATCATTATAAAACAGCTGAGTACATATACAGACAACTGTTTTCTTTGATCATCGCATCTCCTTCGCATTCAGGAAATCTATCCCAGTTAATATCCAAGGGAATATTCTGCATTATACTAAATTACCTTTAATTTCTCTATAAACTGGCTAAAATTTCTGTAAACTTCTGTATAACTTGTATCTATTCTTAACCAATTTTTTCATATTATGTCCAATTTGGTATAATTATTTAAACTGTAGTTGTTTTTTGCATTATTTTTAAAGACTGGAAGATTACTATTCTTAAAATGTCTTCTTCATGACATCCATTGAAAATGGCTCCTCCTAAGTCAGACTTTTTCAGTAATTAAATGTCAATAAATAAATAAATAATATTTAAAAGTCCACTTAATATGTGCAAACCCAAAAATTACTGCTCAACAGGAAAGATTACACATATTTCCAACAATAGAAATTAAATGTCTTAAATTCTTCAGCTATTCAAATAAATTAGCATGACTCTTGCTCAAACGTAGTTTACAGAGAACTCTGAGGTGACAGTTGTTTCAATTATTAAAGCCATGAAAGTCCATATTCTACTTGACCTCTTATTTATTCACAAAACCAGTAGCTGTGCAAACACCTGAACTAGAAACATTAATCTACACTAACAAAGACGACACTCTGAAGGGACAGGTTCATAAATCCACCTAATTGCAGCCAATATAAATTACCACAGCAAATTAAACAAAGTGCTGCTTTGACTGCCTTTAAGACATTAATGACTGGATGAGTAAACACAAATTTACACCCGGCTTATAATGTATAACCTTCATGAGTTTAGGAGTTAGCTTTATTGTGTGTTTAAAAAACTATGGTTAAGAACTTTTAAATGTGTCTACTTAAAGCTTTAGAAAGATTAGCATCCTATAGTCCCCATGATCACTTGCATAGTATTGTTACCAGGTTTCTATGCAGGCAGATTAGGTGATATGGTACAAATGCCTTTGAACTGCGCAATTACACTTTCAAATATGGGCTTGTGCCGGTGACTTTCATATGGACCTGCCTCATGAAACTGCACAACAACAGGGAGTGTTATTCATGATTTACAAATCACAATGACTGTGCAATTCACTGCCTGTCATTTTTATAGTTATGCTACAATTAATATTTTCGCCTACACCCAGTAGGGACTGTCTGCCTGGTACATAAAGAAATAAAAAAAACATGCTGCATCCTCTTCATATCTAGTTTAGGGAGCATCTGCTTGGGCTTTATTATGCACATTTCAGGAAAGTCCATTGCCTAGTATAATCAAGCTATGGTTCTGACCCAACCCATGAGCATTACCAGGACATGTGAATAGTGAGGGCATTATTCTAATAACCTGCACTTCTGCTGCCCTGATGATCTCTGTCAATGGAAAGCAGATGTTAGGCAGCAAACAACCTAACCAGAATTGTAAGTGCCTGTCATTGCACTTATTTGTTATGGGAATTAAAGTAGGTGGTCTCTAAAGATAAACTCCTGATACTCGTAGGTCTGTCTGTCATATGTCATTCCTATTTATAATGGGGCACAGTGAGATGCTACTATGTGTGGATTTGATGATAATATGAAGTAATGTCTGTGTCTAGTGCATATTTGTTTTTGCCAGCTACCCACCTGTTTTTGATATGATTTATACATATGGTAGGGTAATGTGTCACGTATGTGTGTGCAATGGTGACTGGCATTCATGTCAGGATAGCTGTATTATAACCTCTCTCCATGTTTCTATGTGATACCATTGTACATGTCTGTACACCAACAGACAGAGGGCTTATACCAGGCTGGCTACTGGATAACAGTATGGAGTCATACGTGAAGAGGTGTGGGTGGTATATAATGCATTGTGACTTTTTCCTCTCCCTATTACATTTCACTAATGCAACCTTTCCTCTTCCTTGCATGTGCAATATGGGATACTAAATGTTTCAGCTGCAGCAGGAGACTGATCAGCCTTTTGGGAAGGTAGCATTGGAATTACTGACATAAATTGTGCTGTAATCTATCAGACTGATGCATTTGATAGACTAATACACTTATGGCACCCTTCCAGTTGTGTCTTATTTCTACGGTTACAGAGAATAAAGAGAATGGGGATATGCCTCAATCAAAGCCTAATCTTGCTGAAGCAGTAAGTGGAGAGCATGATGGGGCTAGGGGCATCTCAATGGAGTGGTGACCACTTAGTGGCAGTTAGCACAGCTCTGTTGTCTAGAGTGTCCAGCTCCCATCTTGGCAAGCAAGGATATGATTTTTGCCTCAGCGTGGAACATCTGTTCGTATTTATTTATTTATTTATTTATTTTACATTTGTTGACCGGGCTAGTCTAACTGGATGCATGTCCATTTTCAGTAAAGGCCCAAGGAGAAAAGCTCCACTGTACCAGTCTAAGGTAACACACTAAGAAAAAATATATACAAAAGGATAACTAAACTACTAAGCAGGAGTTAGCAACTA
This sequence comes from Protopterus annectens, assembly GCF_019279795.1. Lineage (NCBI taxonomy): Eukaryota > Metazoa > Chordata > Ceratodontiformes > Protopteridae > Protopterus > Protopterus annectens. The sequence continues at coordinate 1,706,044,035 of NC_056726.1, read as the reverse complement.
ATTAGCATAACAAAACAATAGAACAGCAATTAGTGAATCAAAAACACACAGCAACAACAGCAGCATTTAAATACAGAAATTGAAATTTTTTATAGCATCTGGACTTGGACTTGACCTATCATGAAGAAAAAAAGAACTGAATACTACCTGTGGAAGGCATTAGGTAGTACAAAGTAAGCAGAGGTGATAGGAGGTAAAACATAAGCAAAGTAAGTAGAGGTAATAGGAGGTAAAAACATAAGAAAGAGGAAATCACAAGCTGAAGAGAGTCAAGGGGAAAAATTGTAGTAATGGAAGCAGTGATACAAGCTAGATGGAGACAAGGCAGTGTGAGAGAAGGAGAAGTAATACTTGTCCAGATGATGGGTGTGTACAGTGCAGATAGAGGTAATGGGAATAGAGGTAAAAAAGATGTGGAAGTAGGAAACAAGAGTCAGCCAGGAGAAGAGCAAGGGCAGAGCCAGTGTGATTTGAGGTGGGTCTTTAAATGTTTCTTGAAAAGGGGTGCTGAGGTCAAGGTAGTAAGGTCACTAGTGAGCTTGCTCCAGTGTGTACCCACAGCATTTGAGAAAAGGGAGTCACCTGCTTTATTCTGAGATTTACATGTGGCAACTAGAAGTTTATTGGCTGATCGTGGAGTAGTGAGATTCTTATAGGGGGGAAATAAGAGTATTAAGAATAGGTGCATTAGAAGGGAAATGGAGTATCCTGTGGGTAATAGTCAGTTGCTGAAGTAGAATGAGATTTTGTAGTTCAAGCCAACCTAGCTGTCTGAGATTTAAGCAATGATGAGTCCGATATGGGGCACCTGTAGCAAACCTGATAATGTGGTAGGATGAGGCTAGTTTCGACAGGTTTGTTTTTGATAGGTTAATAAAGGTTGGAGAGGCATACAGTAGTGTTGAGATGAGATGTGTTTGAGCTAAAGATAACCTAGTCTGTGGTGTGAGAAATTGTTTAAGTCTATAGAGAGCACCTATTTTTTTGTTAACTGTTTTTATAGTTAGATTGATGTGAGCATCAAAGTTTAGTTGATTATCTATTGTGACACCAAGCAGTTTTGTGGTGCTATCGGGTGATATAAGCGTGCCATTGTTAGAGACAATAGTAAAGGAAATTGGGATGGACTTATAAGTTGGAGTAAACAATAGTAACTTAGTCTTTTTAGGATTAAGGAGACAGATGTGTTTGAACCAATTTTCTGCTGCAGTAAAAACATTTTGGGTACATGAATGTAGTTCAGCAGGAGACGTTACAGTGCAGATGAGTGTAGAGTCATCTGCATACTGAATGCAAGTGGAGGATGGGAGGGAGGTATTCAGGTTATTAATAAAGATGGAGAAGAGGAGGGGACCTAGTATAGAGCCTTGAGGGACTCCAATGGAGACTGGGAGCTAGGAGGATAAATGGCTGTCCAGAGAACTGCTTGTTGTCTGTTTGACAGGTAGGAGTTGAACCACTGAATAGCCATTGTGTCAAGAGAAAGGGATTTAAGCATATTAATCAAAAGATGATGATTTGCCATATCAAATGCTTTCGAGAGGTCAAGAAATAAAGCAGATGAGAATAGATTATTGTTGCGATTTTTGTTGATGTAGTCTGTAAAGGAGAGAAGGGCAGTGGTGGTACTATGGAATGGTCTAAAACCGTGCTGTGAGTCAGCAAGTAGGTTATTATAGAGAAGGTGCTCTAGAAATTGTTGGTGGACACATCGTTCCATGATTTTAGCTATTGGAGAGAGTAGGCCTATAGGACAGTAGTTTGAAAGTTCAGTTGTATTTCCCCCTTTATGTAAAGGGATGATATGGGAGATTTTCCAGAGAGACGGAATAGTGGATTTGGTTATGGTTCTGTTTATTAAGATGGAGACTGGGAATGCTAGTACCTCTGCAGATAGCTGCAGATACTCTGCTGGCAGTTTGTCTGCTGAGGGGGTACAAGGTTTAAGTTTTCGGAGTTGGTTGTAAATGAAGGCTGTGGATACTGTGTTCAGCTTTAAAGAGGGTGTTTTACTATTAGGAGGGTTAAGTCCAAGGGTTGTGGGTGGAGTTAAGGTGTTGGCAAGAGAGGTGACTGTTTCTGAGAAGAAGTTATTGAAGGTGTCAGCAATTTTATTAGGAGGGGTCTGAGATAGGTTGGCAGGGGTGGGTGTTTTTGAGTTTCCAGGGTATAGGAGTTTCTTGATTCCAGACCAAAATGTTTGAGGGTTCTGTTGGGGGTTTTGTTGAAATTTAAAGTAGAAGTTTTTTTTGATAAGGATTATAAGTTTCTTTGTGGTATTTCTAAAGTGTCTGAAATTTTGGTGGTCAGTTTGTTTCTTAGTATCATTTTTTGCTAGGTTTCTTTGGAAAGCCATGGAGCTGCTTTGGACCTGTTTGGCAAGAGGGGGCATGGCTGTCCAGAATTTGGAGGAATTTATTATTGAAATAAGTGACTGCTTAATCGAGAGGAAGGTCTTTGAGAGGTGCCCAGTTGCAAGCTTTAAGTTCTAAGAGGAAGTTGGGAAGGCTGACATTTTTCTTACTGCGTATAATTCGATATACTGTCTGCGTAGGACTACTATGTTTTTGTTTGGAAATGTATGTAAGGAGGTGGTCACTAATATTGTCAGGGAGTACACTTGTTTTATATGCAAGGGGATTGTTATTTACAAGTATCCAATCAAGAATACTCTGCTTCTTGGTAGGTTTATGTATTCTTGTAGGGGAGTTTATGCTTTGTTGGAACTTGTAGAGGTTTATAAGAGAGGTGGGTTTAGTGGAACAGCAGGAGGTCCAATCAATATTGAGATCACCTAAAAGGATAGTTTCCTGTGGGATGGTAGAAGAGAGCCAGCTAAGGATATTTTCAAGTGTATTTATATTTTTAAGGGAGGGATGTAGCAACACATAATGTACATTGCTTTGTTCTTATTAATCTGAAGTTTGGAGCAAAGGAGTTCAGCATTTGTTGGGGAGGGAGGTTGGGAGTCTATCAGGCTAATTTGTAATTCGGATTTATAAAGTATGGCAACTTCCCCACCTTTTTTGTTTGGGTGATCGAGTCTTAAGATACTGTAGCCAGGTGGGGTCATTTCTTTGTCTTTGATTGCTGGTTTAAGCCAGGTTTCAGTTAGGCAGAGGATGTCAAATGAGTAGAGGTCAATTAGGGCATGGAGCTGGGTGATTTTATTTATTATACTATGAATATTTAGGTGAGAAACTGAAAGTGAGTTGGGAGAGAAGGGGGATTTCATGGAATTAGTATTTTGGTCAGTGAGGGTAAGTGGAAAGGAGTTGTTAGGGCCAGGGTTGGGATGTATGTCCCCATGAACCAGTAAGAGCAGGAGAGGGGAGGAGGAATATTTGTGTGTATTTTGAGTAGCTGAGGTAGAGCTTTCTGGTTTTGTAGTATTTGTTGTGGTTTATTCAGTGAAACTGGGGAGGAAGGTAGGGGATGATGATGGCAGGGTAGGATATGGTATTGTGGTTGGGAGGAGAGTAGGGTTAGTTTGCTTTGATAATGTAAGGGACTCTGTCAGACTTAGGTTTTCATAGTAGGTAAGGGTGTAAGATATAACAAGGAAATTTAGGAATGTGAGTGAGCACAGTATGTTAGGGTAAATTGAAGTATTAGGTTTCATAGTGCTGGAAGGAGTAAAATGGGTGTGATGTTTGGAGGGAGTGTTGAGGGGGGAGGTGTGGTCAGTGCTAGGTGGGTTTGAAAGTGTGAAATGAGTAAGTAGTGTGACAGGTGGTAAGATACTAGGGGGTATGGCAAGGTAAGTATAAGATTGGGGACACTGGGGGTGGGTGGGAATTGGGGGTAGGGCAGGGGAGTGAAGTTAGCCCGCAGGGCAAACGGAGCGGTTAGACCCTCTGAGGGAGTGGACCCAAGGAAAACAATCAGAGGAGATATGAAAGGTTAGGTTAATTTGGATGGGATAGGTGGAAGGAGAGAGCCTTGAAAGTAGTGAAATAAGCAGGGTAGATAGGTGAGAAAGTTCAGTACAGGTATAAGGGAAAAGTGGAGCTACAGTACAACAGGTTGAGTCAGTCTATGAGCCTGAAGAGCGGAAAGGTAGTTAGTGGGATAGCTTCTAGAAGAAAAAATGCCACCTGGTGGTAAGATGCAGTACATCAAGCTAAAGGTTTTGTTAGGGAGGTAGCAGGTCAGGGGATTCAAGGAGGGAAAAAAGAGTAAAGATGTACAGGAGGACAAGTGTAATAGGTGAGGAAATTGAGAGTAGAAAATGGTTTTAGCTGCTGGTAGCCTTAGCTGGGGAGTGTACAATAAACCTGAGGTATAAAAACAACAAATAGTAGTTGTATTGCCTGTAGGTTAAAATATACTTTCTTTTCCTTGCTGGACTGAAGCAAAGGGAATGAAAGGTGCAATTCCTTAGTTTTGGGGAATGGACAGCAGTTGTTGCGGTGGGATGAGTCAGTAGGTCAGCAGCAGATAGGGCAGATTCCCAACTGTGAAACAGTATAACAGGTTGGATAGCTAGAATAATAGGTGGAAAGAGAAAAACAAAGACTTACAGTAAGCAGGCTGAAAACAAATTTCTACAATATACCACTGCAGAGCAATAGAGACAGAAACAGGTAAGTCCTGACTTAGGTAACTAGTCACAGTTTTACTTGTTCGACATGGCAAAAAGAACTACATTCAAAACAAATTCAGTTGTGTAGGCACAGGAAGAAAAGGACTTTCAGTAGTGTCGTAATGCACCCTCTAGTCCATAGCTATACCATTCTACAGCATTGAGTTACTATCTGTAAATAACAATAATAAGTTCAGGCACTGTAAGAGAAATGAAACAAGCAGGCAAGGTCAGTGTGGGTGGAGGTCAGAAAAAAGCTATTCCTAAACACATAACAGCATAATTGAGGTGCATAGGGGGTTTGGGCTATAACAATATTACTGCAATTCAGATTAGGCCCAGCACACACAACATGTATTTACATTCCAAAAACGACAGCTCTCCAATAAATACAAAAAGGTACAGTAGGAAGCAGGCTGGACATAAGCTACGCTACTCTTATTATGGCATTTCAATTTGTTTGTGGTGTAATATCATGAAAATAAATAAAAATATAGTGTTTTGGGGAAGGGAATTGGTAAAAATAAAACTGCCTTAGTACATAAATATATGTGTACGATAACATAGGTGACTATGCACTCGCAGAAGGCAGCAGGACCTCAGAGCGCTATTGCCTATGGCATAAATGCTCCACGTATAGTAATGCTACACAATTGCGACATTTAAGGAGTAAGCCAAAAATATCAGGGAAGAAACAATGGATTACTAGTATCCTGTGTACTTACTGCTATTACAGAATTAGGATATCAGGTGAAATATGCACTCGCAAAAAAGGCAGCAGAACTGCCGAATGCTATAGCTTATGGCGTTATTGTTCCATGTGTAATAATGCTACACAATTACGACATTTAATGAGTAATCCAAAAGAAATCAGTCAAGAAGACAATGAATACTAACCAAATTGTTAATATCTTGTGTACTTACTGCTGTTGCTCAAATAAAAATATCAGCAGGAAGAGGAGGCTGTTTTACAGCCTAACTACACAATGTTATTTTAAGTTTGTTACTCTGGTGCATTCCAATTAATAGGAGAAAGCATCGGACACTACTACACACTATTTGCAATAGCGTTACAGTTCCACGTGCAGGCACGCTACTCCGTGGTGATAAGTACTGCAAAACGCGTACTGTTTGTGAAAAAATAAATAAATAAATAAACGTGAGAGCAGTATCTCAACAGTAAAAAACTTATGATAGCTATTTAAACATACAGTGCATATGTACGCTAAACATAGGTAGGCATTAGGTACAAAGCATAAAACCACCAAGTAGAAATAAAATCCAAAAAACGACTCAGCCAGTGTATCCAAAGAATTTATTTTTTAGTACCAATAAATGATGTTCTCCAGTGCCTCGGCATAAGCCTTTTAACAGAGTATAACAAAAACTATTTCTCATTCCTTTATATAATAAAAAAAATTTTAATAAAACAATTAGAAAAACAATTACAGCCAGCCATTTCCAATCAAGCTCTCTATTTAACCCCTTAGGGTGTAGAGTATCAAATTTTAAAATAAACAGTGCTTCTTTCCATTCTAGTTTATTCTTCAGGCACATACCTTTCACACAATGTACTTTTTCCAAAATTGTGCCTGTTAAATTCTTACCATGACTGTTATGATATTTTTTTAAAATGAAGACCTAAAGGGCTTTCTACCTTTTCATTTTTTATATTTCTCAGATGTTCTAAAAACCTGACTCGAAAACTTCTTTTTGATTCACCTATGTAAAATAAATTACATTCACATCTAAGTACATAAACAATACCCTCTGTGTTACAACTAAAATTACCATTCATATTAAATTTCTTTCCATTTATACAGTCAAAAGAATTTACTGTTTGGTTACATATACTACAATGACCACATGCTTTAAATCCATAATCAGAAATACATTTGGTTAAACTGACAACAGGAAAAACAAAATAAGCATGAACTAACATATATTTAATGTTTTTTCCACGTCTGTAAGACACCATAGGTTTTTGAGGTAACAATTCTCCCAAGCATGGATCTTGTAACAAATGTGTCCAGTAAAACATAACAATTTCTACTAATTTCTCTGCATATGTTCCATATGTGGTAACAAAAAACATTTTATCCACTTGTTGATTATACACGTTTTTATCTGATTTAGCCCTATATTTTGCTTGTTTATAAATATGAGTATTAGAATTCAAATTATTTTTAGCTTGTTCTACACTTTCAACACTATAACCTCTTTTTATAAATTTCTGACAAGTCAACTCAATTTCTAATTCTTTTTGTTGTTCATCACTAGTTAATCTTGAAATTCACAATAATTCATTATAGGGAAGTGCAGATATTAAATGTGGAGGATGGCAACTAGTCCCATAAATAAAATTATTCACACCTTCAAATTTATGATGCACTGATGTTACTACCTTATTAACTCTAACATGTAAATTTACATCCAAAAATGTAACTTTATCTCCCCACTGAGCTCCATCAAACTTTATACCAAAGTTATTACAGTCTAAGTCACAAATAAAGTTATGTACATCCAAATTACCCCCCTCACATAGAAAGATTAAATCATCTATGCAACGATAGTATTCTATTACATGACTTCTGAAGAAACACAATTAGGTACAAAGCAGTATCTCCAACAATAAACTGTGATAGCTATTAAGTATTCTGCGTGTATGTACGCTACACACAGGTAGGCATTTGCTACAAACTAAAGTAACACATTCAGGTAGGTTCACTTCTTTGAGTAGAAACAAACAAACAAGGGCATTAGCCCGTTAAGATTTCTTTAGATCAGTTAAACAAGGCAGTCAATAGTAAGCAGAGAAATACACTTACACACGGTATGGACTCCGGAGCTAGAGGTAAACAGCAGCAAAGAGATATAAAGCAGGGGTTAAAGATGGCGTCACCATAGGGAAGGTATATTTATTAGGTCGGTGAGCTCATCGGGGGGAAGGGGAGGGAAAAAGCGAGATAGGTAAGGGTAGATAGGGACAGGAAGTTACCAGGAGTCAACAGCAGGGAGGGGGGAGGGAGCCGATACTGATACTACATTAAGCAGTACGCACAGTTCAGCATTTAAATGGAGGGTACAGTGAGAGGACAGATGCTGGACAGTGGCAGGGAGAGAAATAAATGGCTAGAAGCAGAGAAATGCAAGGGAAGTGGAAACAGAGGGGTGAGAGGGTAGAAAGATGAAGGGATAGCTTAGAGATAGACCCAATGAGGGAGTTGACCCAAGGAAAACAATCAGAGGAGATATGAAAGGTAAGGTTAATTTGGATGTGAGTAGGTGGAAGGAGAGAGCCTTGAAAGTAGTGAAATAAGCAGGGTAGATAGGTGAGAAAGTTCAGTACAGGTATAAGGGAAAAGTGGAGCTACAGTACAATAGGTTGAGTCAGTCTGTGAGCCTGAAGAGCGGAAAGGTAGTTAGTGGGATAGCTTCTAGGAGAAAAAATGCCACGTGGTGGTAAGATGCAGTACATCAAACTAAAGGTTTTGTTAGGGAGGTAGCAGGTCAGGGGATTCAAGGAGGGAAAAAAGAGTAAAGATGTACAGGAGGACAAATGTAATAGGTGAGGAAATTGAGAGTAGAAAAGGGTTTTAGCTGCTGGTAGCCTTAGCTGGGGAGTGTACAATAAACCTGAGGTATAAAAACAAGAAATAGTAGTTGTATTGCCTGTAGGTTAAAATAACATACTTTCTTTTCCTTGCTGGACTGAAGCAAAGGGAATGAAAGGTGCAATTCCTTAGTTTTGGGGAATGGACAGCAGTTGTTGGGGTGGGATGAGTCAGAAGTACTTCACAAACAAGTTCATGCAATGCAGTTGGTACTGACACTGATGAGAGAGCACCATCTCTGAACCATACAGGACTTTCATTTCTAAGTGTTCCAGGCTATCCACTAAGGTATGCCGAGCATGCCTACCACATAAGATCATGTGGGAAAAACACCTCACAGCAGTACACATTGATGACTCTGTGGGTCCAGTAGGCCCTGTAAACAACTTGGACTCAGATAATACAGAGATGGAACTTAATGAACTTGATGTTCCCTGAGGAGCTGTACACCCATATTGCCAATGAACCCAATCACTATGCTGCACAGAGGCAGGCCGTAGCAGGCAAGGTTGTTAAGTCCTATTTGTTCAGGAGACATACGCACATTTCTAAGTGTTAGAATATACATGTCAGTTGTACATGTTTCAGAATACAGGCAGTACTGCGAAACAGCTATTGGGAAGCAGCCATATGCATAGTGTGAGTACATGACCTGAGACAGGTTTGAAAAATGCAGCAATATTTCCACTGCAGCAACAACTGCCTAAGACTACCACAGGGCTTTGTGGGCCATGTCAAGCTACATCACGTACAACCAATACTGGATGCAGTACTTCATGCATGTAGGACATTGTACAATGTGTATCATGAGGTGGCTGTAAATGAAGCCATGGTCAGCTTCCATGGACATTTGACATTTAGACAGCTTATGCCTGGTAAGCCAGAGAGGTATGGCATTAAGGTGTGGGTGTTGGCAGACTCTACCAATGGGTATGTATGTGAATTCCAGGTATACACTGGAAAAGCAGAGCAGAATACAGAGGTCGGACTAGCACACCAAGTTGTGGTTGACTTAACTAGGGGACTGACTGGCATGAAGCATCACATTTACTTTGATAACCTCTTTACCTATGTCCCGCTGGAACAGCAATTGCTGCAAGATGGTCTATAATGCTGTGGAACCATGTACACCAAGAGGTCAGGATGACCTCTAACATTTAACAGACAGCCCATTGGTAAAGCATCTCGAGGGTACTACAAGCAGTTGCAGAGTGGACCACTGCTGGATACTGAATGGAAGGATAGCAATCCATTAATCCTCCTGACAACTAACAGTCACCCAACCTTGTCAGTCTCCAGCACACACAGGAGAAAGCGTGATGGAAAAAAGGCATTGGTGCCATTTCCACCTGTTGTAAAAATGTACAACACTTACATGAATGGGGTGGACCAAGCAGATCAGCTCAGGACACATTATTCAACTGCCAGAAAGGCTACAAATGGTGGCTGTACTTGTTTTGGTTCTAATGGGATGTGGCCATTGTCAATCCTTTCATTATATTTCATGACAGTAACAGCCACCAGCAACTGTCACACTCTGGGTGCACTATTCCTGTAACACAGTTACAGTTTCAGTGGAACCTAGGCTTGCACCTCCTTGCCAGTTATAAGAAAAGGAAAAGGTGCACTGAGATTACTGTCCCAGAGCCCATGAGCCAATTTGAGCATGACTTACACTTTCTGGTGAAATGGTGGAAATCAAGATGCAAAACCTGCGCCAACAAGGGTAAATGTGCTGAACCATCATCGGGATGCCTGACTTGCAAGATCAACCTGTTTGTTGAATGCTTTGGTGAGTACCATGGGCATAAAGGTCTTGTGGATTGCTGACAGCAGGAAAGGCACATTATGTGATATACAAGAGAAATCAAGTTATGTATTCATATGGCACTGGGGAAATTGGAGACTCTTCAGCTATGAAGCTGAATACTCTGTACATCCCTGGGTGTCACACCTAAACATCATGAATCTTGGGATCATCCTGGATGGCAGTGGGGAACTTGGAGACTCTTCAGCTCAGACCCATTGTGCTGCTTACCTGGATATGCATGGTTTCAAGTGTACCATTGTGTTGCCTTCTGTCCCTTTCCGAAAGGCCACCTGCAGAAAAGAAAAAGTTACGGTCTTTTTCTTTTCTCATGTGCTCATTCTGTGTCTCTCCTGTCACTCTCCTTCCCCTCTGGTAGGGTAATTGTATGTAGGCCAGGGCAAGATACATTACATTAATTCTGTTCTTGATTCCTTATGTCCATTGCTGAATGGACACATGTAAAGAGAAAGGCAGAGGTAAGGCGGACTGCCGGCACTGAAGGAGGTCATGAGACAGTGCCAGTATCAGCAGTCTGAATGGGTAACCATCACAGGTATGGGATACATCAGATGGCCTCGACTACCACTGAAGTCCTATGCCTGTCCTGTGTTCATTAGTGGAGAGGTGGTCCTTACCCTTCTTTTCCTCTTTACATGTGCCCTTTCTGTAGCCCCCTGTCAGTTTCCATTCATGCAGTATTTCGGCTCGGGCAATAATATATTTGTTCACAGTGATTTCTGCCTACTGCCAGTCTGATGCCGTGTGCATCAGTGGGTGTCATTTCTAGACACCATGAATCTTAGAATCATCCTGGATGGCAGTGGGGAACTTGGAGACTCTTCAACTCAGTGCCACTGTGTTGCTTTCCTAGATATGCATGGTTTTAAGAGTGTCACTGCAATGCCTTCTGTCCCTTCCTGAAAGGCCACCTGTAAAAAGAAAAAAGTCTTGGTAAGTCTTTTTCTTTTCTCATGTGCTCTTTCTTTGGCTCTCCTGTCACTCTCCCTCCCCTCTGGTACAGCAAATGTATGTAGGTCAGGGCTAGAAATATTACATTACATACCCCCTTAATTTCTTATGTCCATTGCTGAATGGACACATGTAAAAAGAAAAGGCAGAGGTAAGGCAGACTGCTGACACTGAAGGAGATTGTGAGACAGTGCTGGTATCAGCAGTCTGAGTGGGTAGCCAGCACAGATATGGGACTCATCAGAAGGCTTTAAGTGCCACTGAAGTCCTACACCTGTCTGGGGTTCATTAGTGGAGTGGCGGTCCATACCCTGATTTTTCTCTTTACATGTGCCCTTTCTGTAGCCTTTTTGTCAGTATCCATTCTGCAGTATGTTGGCTACTCCAAGAATGTGTATGTTTACAGTGATATGTGCCTACTGCTAGTCTGATAGTGTGAGTTGCTGTTTTCCTGGTTGTTAGGTATGTACCTCTGTATCATCTTTGCAAATAATTAACGTTAGCAAAACAATAATGCCTACGTAGACAGCGGTGAAGATTCGAACAGGCAAACAAGGTAATGCATGTTAGATAGATATATATCTTGTAGTAATGCAATAAATCCCTCAAACATCATCAGCAACTGACTTGCATTTCTTCCCTGTGCTGATACTTCTACCTTGTGACAGTGACATTGCTTCAAGAGTAAGGGAATGACAAGTGACAGTGTGAGTGTGTGGCCATTCCTACCCTCACTGGGCTGCCTGCCATGCCTCCAGAAATAATAAATACTACAACTTGAACTTCCCCACATCTAGTGCAAAGGTACACTGGTTTGCAAGAATAGGCATGCATTGATGTGGACTACTGCAGTTGTTGGAAGAGAAGTGTTTCATCTATCGTGAGCCTGACATTCTTGTCTTGTACATTGGAGGGAACAATGTCATCACTCATCCACTTGGAGAGCTGAGGTTTCAAATGAAAGAGATTTTTGAATGGATGCAGTCAAGGTGATCAAATTGTCATTTTTGTGTGGTCTGACATAATTCCTCTCCAGAACTGGAGACATACAAACAGCCAATGGGGAGCACACAAGGCCAGATGGTTACAGAATGGGTTCATGGGTGGCTTGATGCACAGGGCTGGCAGATCAGCAATCAGCCATAACAGCATCACTGCAGAAGATGATCACCTTTTCTGAAATGACGTAATTCAAGTAAATGAAGATTGCATTGACCTGTTCTGGACTGCTCCTCACAATGGCATGATGGCAGCAATGTGTGATATACTTCCATCATGCTCCTAGTGACAAAAGATGGTAAACATCTATGACCAAGCAGGACCAGTATGGTAAGTGAAACTCCTCATACCACATTTTTAAGACAGTATTAGTATGTACAACAGGGTAAAATAACTGTTTCTGTATGCTGTACTCCTGTACAGATATGACAATTTGTTTAAGTCTTGTATGATTCTGAAGATTACACATTTGCCATACTTCTCATTATTATGCCATATCTTTTTTTCCAAAATCTCTTTATTTGAATGTTCAGATATTAACAGTGATACATCCAATCAAACACACAAAACAAACAGTACATACTAAAAGGAAACATTCAAAAAACTAATAACACAAGCAATATATATATATATATATATATATATATATATATATATATATATATATATATATACACACACACACACTATATACAATATAAGTCACTAAATCATCAAATGGAGTATAAAAGGTTTTTAACATCACTTAAGAAAGTGAGGGAGAGTATAAGGGACATGTTTTATGAAGAAGATAAATATATAAATTCAACCACTTATTATACTTAATGTAATTAGAGAATACAGTTAGATATATAAAGAGGAAAAAAGAATAAAAAAAATAAAAACTGGTTATAATGCAGTTATTGCATAATACAAAATTGTCTTATCATGTCAGTATACAGAATATCTTTCTTTGTTAAGAATTACATCTAGTAAGTAACCCCAATATTTCTGATAATAGTGTTTCTTTTTTGTTTTTGTATAAACTAGTTTGTGAGATGAGATATATTTAATAACAAGGTTGCTAAAGCCTTCCCATGTAATTGGAGATATCTTTGCAAGGGAGCATGGTGACGACATGCATGATGCATCATTGTGAAGCTGATATTAAGCCACACAACTTGTACACTGATATGTAGTCTCTGTCTGTTACAGGTAATGAGATATTATGTTGTGTTTAATTAGCAGTTATGAAAAATATAATAATCATATTTCTGTGACTATCTCAGTAAAGGAGCATCACACAGTATTGGTTAGGGTATCATTTTAAAGCAAACATTTATACAAACAAATTAATTACACTTTGTATGGGTCTACATGGTACATTCACCGACATATTGTGATTTGTGTTACCAAAAAGGTGAAAAATATGCATAATATCAGCTTTCCTTGGCAAATATTTAATATTGACTTAGAGACACATTATTAACATTTTACTGTTAGACATCCGTGTTGGTGCAGCGGTAGCGTTGTTGCCTCACAGCAAGAGGTTCTCCCATTCAATTCTCAGCTGGAGTGCGGGGAGTGCCACTGGTTTTAGCCTGCACCTCAGAAAAGTCCATGTGATACATTATATATATATATATATATATATATATATATATATATATATATATATATATATATATATATTTATTTATTTATTTATTTATTTAGTGATATGTGACTAGATGAACAACCTACTATATCAACATACACTATATCGGTCACAAACTTAATCCATAAAAACAATGGTATTCATATGCCGATCATGAACTTTAGCCCACGTAAAACTATAGTGAAAAGAAAAAACTGTTTTTTGTTTTTCAGGGACAAGCATCTAAAGCAGATGCTAATTATATATACCAACTGAAAAAAAATCACAAAATGGAGGAGAAATATCATAGTCTCACTCTGATTGTAAAATGATCCCACACACAAAATAGCCACCATCCTGTGATGAACTGGCAGTTTGACAAAACAACCCTCCTCACAAAACATTTGATCTAACATACCTACATATCACAAAACATATCAAATCCACTATCAGTGGTGCAGCAAGTAGTAAACTCCCCATTGGTGTATAGTGCAATGGGTTCTATTCCCACACCAGTAAGATGGTTTGCTGAAACTGTTGTGAAATATAAGGGGGTGCTGCCCTCCAAGGTCCCATCTGCTTGTGTTGGTGATATCTCAGTTGGATGTAAAAGATATCATAGCACCTATAAATAAGAGTCAGGGTATTTAATTTATATTTAAACATGAAAAAAGAACCATTACAGAAATAGGTGGTGCTGCGGTAGTGTTGTCGCCTCACAGTAAGACACTATCCGGTTCGATTCTCAGTTAGAGCGTCTTCTGCGTGGAGATATGCATGAACGGGCATACCTTCGTTGAAGGTTTTGCATCAGGGCTGGCAACTCGGCACATAAAAATCAACTGCCAATCATTAGCGGTCCGGAGTTCCACTGTGGCGACCCCTAACTGGGAAAAAGCCAAAAGACACAACAACAGAAATATCACAAAAGTACATTCATGTCAAAAAAAAACTTCAGATGGTAGATAAACTGCTTTAATCCTCCTGTCAACTAACAGTAACCCAACCTTGTCATTCTCCAGCACACACAGGAGAAAGCATTATGGAACAAAGGCATTGGTGCCATTTCCATCTGTTGTAAAAATGTACAACACTTATATGAATGGGGTGGACCAAGCAGATCAGCTCTGGACACAGTATTCAACTGCCAGAAAGGCCTGCAAATGGTGGCTGTACTTGTTCTGGTTCTTATGGGATGTGCCCATTGTCAATGCTTTCATTATATTTCATGACAGTAACAGCCACCAGCAACTGTCACACTCTGGGTGCACTATTCCTGTAACACAGTTACAGTTTAAGTGGAACCTAGGCTTGCATCTCCTTGCCAGTTATAAGAAGAGGAAAAGGTGCACTGAGATTACTGTCCCAGAGCCCATGAGCCAATTTGAACATGCCTTACACTTTCTGGTGAAATGGTGAAAATCAAGATGCAAAAACTGTGCCAACAAGGGTAAATGTGCTGAACCATCATCGGGATGCCCGACTTGCAAGATCTACCTGTTTGTTGAATGCTTTGGCAAGTACCATGGGCATAGAGGTCTTGTGAATTGCTGACAGCAGGAAAGGCACATTATGTGATGTACAAGAGAAATCAAGTTATGTATTCATATGGCTCTGAAGCTGATTACTCTGTACATCCCTGGGTGTCACACCTAAACATCATGAATCTTGGGATCATCTTGGATGGCAGTGGGGAACTTGGAGCCTCTTCAGCTCAGTTCCATTGTGCTGCTTACCTGGATATGCATGGTTTCAAGTGTACCACTGTGTTGCCTTCTGTCCCTTCCCGAAAGGCCACCTGCAAAAAAGAAAAAGTTACGGTAAGTCTTTTTCTTTTCTCATGTGCTCATTCTGTGTCTCTCCTGTCACTCTCCCTCCCCTCTGGTAGGGTAGATGTATATAGGCCAGGGCAAGATACATTACATTAATTCTGTTCTTGATTCCTTATTTCCATTGCTGAATGGACACACGTAAAGAGAAAAGGCAGAGGTAAGGTGGACTGCTGACACTGAAGGAGGTCATGAGACAGTGCCAGTATCAGCAGTCTGAATGGGTAGCCAGCACAGGTATGGGATACATCAGATGGCCTCGACTACGACTGAAGTCCTATGCCTGTCCTGTGTTCATTAGTGGAGAGGAGGTCCTTACCCTGCTTTTCCTCTTTACATGTGCCCTTTCTGTAGCCCCCGTCAGTTTCCATTCATGCAGTATTTTGACTTGGGCAAGAATGTATCTGTTCACAGTGATTTCTGCCTACTGCCAGTCTGATGCTGTATGCATCAGTGGGTATCATACCTAGACACCATGAATCTTAGAATCATCCTGGATGGCAGTGGGGAACTTGGAGGCTCTTCAACTCAGTGCCCCTTTGTTGCTTTTCTACATATGCATGGTTTTAAGAGTGCCACTGCAATGCCTTCTGTCCCTTCCTGAAAGGCCACCTGCAAAAAGAAAAAGTCTTGGTAAGTCTTTTTCTTTTCTCATGTGCTCTTTCTTTGGCTCTCCTGTCACTCTCCCTCCCCTCTGGTACAGCAAATGTATGTAGGTCAGGGCAAGAAATATTACATTACTTACCCCATTCATTTCTTATGTCCTTTGCTGAATGG
Source organism: Protopterus annectens (assembly GCF_019279795.1). Classification (NCBI taxonomy): domain Eukaryota; kingdom Metazoa; phylum Chordata; order Ceratodontiformes; family Protopteridae; genus Protopterus; species Protopterus annectens. The sequence goes on along the minus strand of NC_056726.1, from coordinate 1,706,027,837 downwards.
ACACATGTAAAATGAAAAGGCAGAGGTAAGGCAGACTGCTGACACTGAAGGAGGTTGTGAGACAGTGCTGGTATCAGCAGTCTGAGTGGGTAGCCAGCACAGATATGGGACTCATCAGAAGGCTTTAAGTGCCAGTGAAGTCCTACACCTGTCCTGGGTTCATTAGTGGAGTGGCGGTCCATACCCTGATTTTTCTCTTTACATGTGCCCTTTCTGTAGCCTTTTTGTCAGTATCCATTCTGCAGTATGTTGGCTACTCCAAGAATGTGTATGTTTACAGTGATATGTGCCTACTGCTAGTCTGATAGTGTGAGTTGCTGTTTTCCTGGCTGTTAGGTATGTACTTCTGTATCATCTTTGGAAATAATTAACGTTAGCAAAACAATAATGCCTACGTAGACAGCGGTGAAGATTCGAACAGGCAAACAAGGTAATGCATGTTAGATAGATATATATCTTGTAGTAATGCAATAAATCCCTCAAACATCATCAGCAACTGACTTGCATTTCTTCCCTGTGCAGGTACTTCTACCTTGTAACAGTGACATTGCTTCAAGAGTAAGGGAATGACAAGTGACAGTGTGAGTGTGTGGCCATTCCTACGCTCACTTGGCTGCCAGCCATGCCTCCAGAAATAATAAATACTACAACTTGAACTTCCCCACATATAGTGCAAAGGTACACTGGTTTGCAAGAATAGGCATGCATTGAGGTGGACTACTGCAATTGCATGAAGAGAAGTGTTTCATCTATCGTGAGCCTGACATTCTTGTCTTGTACATTGGAGGGAACAATGTCATCACTCATCCACTTGGAGAGCTGAGGTTTCAAATGAAAGAGATTTTTGAATGGATGCAGTCAGGATGATCAAATTGTCAATTTTGTGTGGTCTGACATAATTCCTCTCCAGAACTGGAGACATGCAAACAGCCAATGGGGAGCACACAAGGCCAGACAGTTACAGAATGGGTTAATGGGTGGCTTGATGCACAGGGTCGGCGGATCAGCAATCAGCCACAACAGCATCACTGCAGACGATGATCACCTTTTCTGAAATTATGGAATTCAAGTAAATGAAGATTGCATTGACCTGTTCTTGACTGATCTGCAGAATGGCATGATGGCAGTAATGTGTGATATACTGGCAATATGCACCTACTGACAAAAGATGGAAAACATCTATGACCAAGCAGGACCAGTATGGTAAGTGAAACTCCTCATACCACATTTTGAAGACAGTATTAGTATGTACAACAGGGTAAAAGAATTGTGTCTGTATGCTGTACACCTGTACAGATGTGACAGTTTGTTTAAGTCTTGCACGATTCTGAAGATTACACATTTGCCATATTTCTCATTATTATGCTATATCTTTTTTTTCCAAAATCTCTTTATTTGAATTTTCAAATATTAACAGTGATACATCCAATTAAACACACAAAACAAACAGTACATACAAAAAGGAAACATTCAAAAAGCTAATAACACAAGAAAAAAAAAAAAAAAAAAATATATATATATATATATATATATATATATATATATATATATATATATATACATACACTATATACAATAGAAGTCACTACATCATCAAATGGAGTAGAAAAGGTTTTTAACATCACTTAAGAAAGTGAAGGATAGTATTAGGGACATGTTTTATGAATAAAATAAATATAGAAATTCAACCACTTATTATACTTAATGTAATTAGAGAATACAGTTAGATATATAAAGAAGAAAAAAAAAAGAAAAAAACTAAAAACTGGTTATAATGCAGTTATTGCATAATATAAATGTGTCTTATCATGTCAGTGTACAGAATATCTTTCTTTGTTAAGAATTACATCTAGTAAGTAACCCCAATATTTCTGATAATAGTGTTTCTTTTTTGTTTTTGTATAAACTAGTTTGTGAGATGAGATATATTTAATAACAAGGTTGCTAAAGCCTTCCCATGAAATTGGAGATATCTTTGCAAGGGAGCATGGTGATGACATGCATGATGCATCATTGTGAAGCTGACATTAAGCCACACAACTTGTACACTGATATGTAGTCTCTGTCTGTTACAGGTAATGAGATATTATGCTTTGTTTAATTATCAATTATGAAAAATATAATAATCATGTTTCTGTGAATATCTCAGTAAAGGAGCATCACACAGTATTGGTTAGGGTATCGTTTTAAAGCAAATATTTATACAAACAAATTAATTACAATTTGTATGGGTCTACATGGTACATTCACTGACATATTGTGATTTGTTTTACCAAAAAGATGAAAAATATGCATAATATCAGTTTTCCTTGGCAAATATTTAATATTGATTTAGAGACACACTATTAACATTTTACTTAGACATTTGCGGTGGTGCAGTGGTATAGTTGTTGCCTCACAGCAAGAGGTTCTCCTGTTCTATTCTCGGCTAGAGTGCGGGGAGTGCCTTTTGTGTGGAGTCTGCATGTCCTCATCCGAGGTTGCGTAGGCATTCGAAAGACATGCATAAATGGGCGTGCCTTCATTGAAGGTTGAACATCGAGCTGGCACCTCAGCATTCGTCAAAAGCTACTATCAATCATTAGCGGACCGGAGTTCCGCTAAGGCGACCCCTAACTGGGAAAAGCCTAAAGACAGCAACAACATTAACATTTTACTGTTGCTAAGGTCAGTGTCTGCTGAACAACTTTCACGTTTACATTTTTAGTCTAGCCCTTAGTAATGAACATTTGTTTTCTGTATGGTATTACAAATGGATTATCTGAAAATGAGCTCAGGCTGCACTGTTGTTCCTATGACGGAAGTAAGCAGGCAGCATTTTCTGAGCTGCTGCAGAGTGAATGTGTTCAACTGTAAGGTACACACGTAAGAAATACTGAATTGTGCAAATCAACAGAACTTTCATAGTTATGTAGATATTTAAGAAATAAGTTATATGAACATGTATGTTTTCTTGCAAAAGGAAAAGAGCTGCTAATGCTATATGTTTAACTTGAACAGTTTAAATGTTTTGCAAATTTATACAAAAAAATTAAGAATATTTGCAATATAATACTGACAAAAAATATTGAATCCACTGACTTTTTATACTTTTTTATTGAACAACATTGCTGTGTGTACTCTTTCAGCAGTATTTAATACTCTCACTTGTCATAAAAGGCAATCAATTCTTAAAATGTATGCAGGCAGCTAGAGGTGAAAAACACACTACTGGGTGTGAGTGAAGATTAATATTACAAGGCTGTCAACTTTTACTCAAGGGCAAAATACTCAGGCTTTTGTGGAATGTTTTGGTATAATGTTTACCTAACGATGAATTGTTATGAACAATGAATCATCATGTATGATGACCTAATGAAGAAATCAATTTGTCTTGTTGCAACATTTGAAACAAGCTTGTCTTAACAATTAGCCATGATATCCTTCTTAGCTTTTCGTTATAATAAATAATGAAAGCAGTACAATATTTGGTTTTACAGATGGTGTCGTAACTTTTTTTTTCTGCTCTCCTGGAAAATTGACATGCATGAAAAATTAGTGTGAAAGCATTAAATTGTTAAAGGTGTATGACAAGCAAATCTACAACTTAAAAGGAAAAGTGAAACACTGCCAAGGCCTAGTCATTTAATCAGAATGACTTTTCATAAACAGTTCTTAACTTTCTTGTAGTGGCAGGAAGCCATTGATTTAGTATGTAAAAAATGGCATTTTTGATACAGCTGTTTAAAGAAATGTTTTAGTAATTCAGTGTATAGAGGATGTCATTAGTTTATTGTACATAAAAAAGGCTTACTCCACAACTTCAGCTTTTGAACAGTTTCCCCAAAATACCATGTATCTTTCAGCCAAGGCCTTTTCTCTTGAGCATAACATTCTTATAATCATGATTTGGTATTATCAGGCTGGGAGGTTTAACTAGAACTGCTATGATACTGTTGACATAAATGTATTTGATGACTAACTGATACTACAAAAAGTGGTGTGAGAATATTATGCTTCCTTTGAGAATCATAATAACTTATTCAATGAATACAGAAGGCACAGGCCTAGTGGTTCACAATGAAATACACAATACTTTCTTATACATGCCAAGTGCATTCTGTTTTATACCAATCATTTTTTTCACATAACGCAATAACTCCTGCACTCATATATGTCCTCATCAATGTGTTATTGTGGATAATGATTTTTCACGATTTTGACAGAAACTTTTCCAATAAAAAATATTCATAGATTCCCCTAGGGCTGTGCAGTGACAAATGTACAATACAAAACTAGTATATATTTGGAAACAGGACCATATATTGTGACCTCAAGACCGAGATCCTTTGCAAAACACATCACATCATGACGAATTAACTTTTTAGTATTCTTTGCAACTGGTGTAATGTTTCCATTCTTTTCACTCATGCCAAGCTGTGATTCCTTAAGATGAAGTGAATTGCTCACTCAGCTGTTATGTGGTTTGTGTTGTAACCAGCATTTTAAATGATCACAAACTGAGTGTTGCAAAATATATAGGATCATAAGAGCATAGGTTACTAAGCTATTGGCCCTGAGGCCCTTACAAGCCTAGCCAAGAATTTAGCCCAGGTTCCAACAAGTCAGCACCCAATGCCACTGTCCGGCAGGGACACAGGTGGAATCCCAAGGGTGTATTTTCTGTTCCCTATCCAGTTATCCAGGTTGTGCTTAAAAAGGGTTAATGAGGTACTCTGCTTGACATGGAGATGGAGTCTATCTCACAAAAGGGGGAGTCTCTGGGACACAAATCTGTCCCGTCAACAAGTCCTATTGATGTCACAGACCAGGTTGAGGTTGCACATGTGGGTTACTTGAGTGGAGCCTGACTTGCGGATATGAAGCAGTCCCATCAAGGCAGGGTCTGAGATTGCTTTGTATGTCAGACAGAGGTCACCTCTGAGGAGACTCTAGGAGACTGAGTAGAGGGACAGGGTCTTTAGCCAATCTGTGTAGGGTAAATGTTTGAGGCCCTGGATTCCCCTGGTGAGGAACCTCTCTGGTCTCTCCAGCTGCTGCATGTGCTTTGTGAGGTACATGCCAAAAAGGGCATTGTACTCAATAATGGGTCTTATAAGGGAAGAATACAGTTATGTTATGAGCACCTTGTCCCTGAATGAGATAGCCTTACAAATGACATGGGCCATGTAGAAACCTTTCCGTACAATGGAGGCAATATGGTGGTCAAAAGTCAGTTTGCTATCAACCTGGGTGCCCATGTCCCTCACGACTGATTGCGTGCTTAGGACCTTATTATTAATGTGATAATTTGTGCAAACGTCACTCTCCCCAAAGGGAACGATGATGCATTTTTTTGGCATTCAGTTTGAGACCATGTTTCTGGCACCAGTCATTTGTTTGGGTGAGAATCTCTTGGACAATGTCCACATCACTAGGGGAATTGATGACAGCACCCAGCTTGCAGTCATCTGCAAACTTTGTTAGCCATAGCCCACTGGTTTTGGCCTGCACCTCAGAAAAGTACATATGATACATTATACATATATATATATATATATATATATATATATATATATATATATATATATATATATATATATATATATATATATATATTTATTTAGTTATATGTGACTAGATGAACAACCTGCTATATCAACATACACTATATCGGTCACAAACTTAATCCATAAAAACAATGGTACTCATATGCCAATCATGAACTTCAGCACATGTAAAACTAAAGCGAAAAGAAAAAAAAAACATTTTTTTTATTTTTCAGGGACAAGCCTCCAAAGCAGATGCTAATTATATATAACAAATGAAAAAAATCACAAAATGGAGGAGAAATATCATAGTCTCTCTCTGATTGTAAAATGATCCCACACACAAAATAGCCACCATCCTGTGATGAACTGGCAGTTTGACAAAACAACCCTCCTCAAAAAACATTTGATCTAACATATTTACATATCACAAAACATATCAAATCAAGTGTCAGTGGTGCAGCAAGTGGCAAACTCCCCATTTGGTGTATAGTGCAATGGGTTCTAATCCCACACCAGAAAGATGGTTTGCTGAAACTGTTGTGAAATATAAGGGGGTGCTGCACTCCAAGGTCCCATCTGCTTATGTTGGTGGTATCTCAGTTGGATGTAAAAGATATCATAGCACCTATAAATAAGAGTCAGGGTATTTCATTTATATTTAAACAAGAAAAAAGAACCATTACAGAAATATCACAAAAGTACATTCATGTCAAAAAGAAACTTCAGATGGTAGATAAACTGCTTTAAGCTCTATTTTCCCACTCTTTTTCCTACAACAATTTTTCTAGTTTACTCAATATTAAAAAGAAGTTTCAAAGCCTCTTATATAAATATTAATTCATCACATCTGGCAAGCCAAAGTATCTAAACAGCACTGGCAAATAATTCTATCATATTCCTCCCTGTGTTGTTTACATAAGCTAGGATATGTACTCTATATTAACATTTCTAAGGATACAGTATGATGTTTAGCCAGTAGAAAAGCAGATATAATGGTGTTCAAAATTTGTTGTATCCTTTCACATGAAATAAGATCTTGTTCCGTGGTTTCCTCACAATGACATAAATGATAAAATCTCTGTTCTATAATTTTATACTTAATCAAAGTTTTATCTGCCATTTCACTCAGATAGAATACCCTCTATTTCTTATATTCCAGCATATCTAAGATGATGTTCTGTAACTGTCTATCAAAGCAGTGATAGTGTCAGCAGCCCACAGTCTTATATACTAAAAGGTGTCCATTATGCACTCATGCCTCAATGCTCCATATGGTAAAACATTTCTGAAAGGGATTTTACATTCAAGATATTTTGAATGTTATCTTCTAGCAAAATAATTTATTAAAATGTTCCATTTTTTCATTAGGGCAGAATCCCAAACAGTATTATATCATACCCATAACATCAACCTTATTATTTCAGTATCTTTAAGTGAGACTTTATGTAATACTCAATAAAAGTGCAATTAAGAAACACAACAGGGTTATAGACAACTAATCCACCATCAGTTGCTTGCAATACATTACATCTCTTTTGGTGTTCGGTCTACATCCTCATAAAAAAAGAAACATAAAAAAAGGCTAAAACTTATGTCTAGTACCAGCTTATCTATGTTAACAGAATGTAACAAGTGCACTTTCTTCTGACAGGAAAAGGAAAATGTTTTCCAACTATTAACAATATTTTTGGCAATATAAAATGACTCATCCCATTGCTATAAGTAGATTGTCTTGTTTCCGTATAATATACTTGATATCTGTAACCTGTCTATATGAATGGCGATGTTAGAAAACAATGGAAGAGGTTCCAAACCCTTTAAATTTTGCAATATCAAGGAACAATCCTACACTAGTCAAGGTACACTCTAAAGCTTGAAGTAATGACAACAAATTTCCTTCATTATTAGTAATAATCATTAGCACTGCAAATAAATGATATTAAGTGTACATAATGTATTAAATTCACTAGAGAGCTTACCTCTGACTAGAACACTCACTGAGAATGACATTCGTAAGAAAATGAAATAACAGACCACTGAGGAGGCAGCCTTGCTTATACTGACTAGAATTTTCTGTCCCAAATATCTGTCAGCTAATGATTTGACCCATGAATTTCTATACATATTTTGCAAGACAGAGCTATCAGAGCTATGGATGTTGTAGCCATTCAGAATGTCCCATAAACTGCAATTTGCTACTGTGTCAAATGCTTTTGACACATTACAGCATAGTTGAAGTCCATTATTGTGGTGAATACTAGAAATTACTTCTCATAACAATACTAAAACATTTTACTAGGCTTCCCATATATTCAGAAACCCTCAGATGAAACATTTTTACAGTAATTGTGGTTAATTTTCATGAAATACTTTGATAAAAAGTTCATAATCAGTATAAATTGTTAATGGTCTCCTATATGTTATTAATCTTCTAATTCATTTTTAATAAATACATTTCAAAATCCTTCACGCATAAAAATATAATCAGCACCAGACTCTGCCCATTCATTAAGCACTTGCAAAAGTTATTTTTCTGAAATAATGAAACTGAAGTATAGTAAGAAAACGGTATACCATTGAATCCAGGAGCGGCGTCAACAGTAACTTTCAGTTACTCAGTCTTTTAAATTTGTTATGCATTATTCCCAAACCTGACCCAACAGCTACAGGTTTAGTTTATCCCACTACTGTTAAGCACTTAGTTAATTCCAGTCCTACTCTTTCTGAGAAGGATGGAAAATTGATATGCAGAGGGAAAATATATACTTTTGTAACTTATTTTCAGAATTTTTAATTTTCAGGCTCATATGTTAAAGTTTGTTCAGACAAATTGTGAAAGTATGAAGGATGTTTTAGCTACAGTTTCTTCTTGTAAGGAAAAATCTGCTTTAAATAATTTTGTTTTTTTCTATGCAGATATCGCTACCCTTTTCAGGTTTAATTTCTCCAAGTCTTTTGAGTTTCTAATACCAAGACAGGAATGGACCTCATTTCTATGTCAAAGCATGATTAATGTTCATGGAATGAGTATTGTTTCAGTCTTTGATGTCAGCCAAAAGTACTCTTTACAGCACCTGCAATGTGCCCAGAACTGAATCCTTCTGCACGTCATACAGAATAACATGTATCAGTAGTATATACAAATACGACTATAAATTATTTTTATGAAACCCATTGCTCCTATTACTATTGGAACTGTCTGGGTATCCTTCTCAACATTGCCCTTATTTCTGTCTACAAATCATGGTATTTCATGACTTTGTATTTCTCTATATGTAAGTACTGTAATCAAATTCAATGATCAATGCTAAATTCTTTTCATGGACTACTATATCTGTTTTTTTCACATCTTTTTTTGAACTGTTGGTAATGGGTGAGCCCATGTGATAAAAACTTCATCATTCTGTATAATGCTTTGTGTTTAATGGTTCCAATGCTTCACAGCTATTTCAATATTGTAAAGTTTGCACAATCATGAATGTAACAGTCTTGTCACATTATTATGTTTTTCAGTATATAGGTCCTCTGCCATTTGTGCATCACTCCCAGCAACAAAATGTGTGACTATTTCCAGTACTGTTTTACAGAACCTGGATGTGTCTGTTTCTCCCACATGTTCAATGGACTTTGTAAACCAAAGGGCATGTAGTCCATTGTCCTGAGCTGACAATATTAACCTTTCATTTGCTTTAAATTCACCTTCTGTTAACCATTGTTGTGTTAGATCCTGATAGACATGTGGCTGTTCCAGGAATTTTCTGTACTTGCAATAATATTTATGCCTTTTCTTCATTTCTTGCCTTCTCGTCTTATCCTTCTCCTTATATTCTTTTTTGTTTTTTTTTTTGGCACATTCAGTTGCTACCTGATTTTTGTCTACTTCTGTTTTGATTTCCTGTCCCATTTGACAGCAATATGCTTCTTCTAAACTAAGCAGTGAAATCATCTTAGACTTGTTCTTTTCATGTTTTAAAACTTTCACTATGTTTGGATCTGGTAAGGTCAGCAGATATATATATATATATATATATATATATATATATATATATATATATATATATATATATATATATATATATATATATATATATGGATCTACCTGACAAGATCAAAAGCTCACAACACTGACAAATACATGGCCGACACCACATCATTGACAACCGAAATCTCGACATTGGAAAAAAAAATAACAAAGGAACATAAAATTCCCTTTCAACTGCTATCAGGGTGGCTCTGCCCCCCCCCCCCGTAACTATAGTATACCAACTCCGAGATCATACTACAGTGCAGGAATGGAAATATTTCCATTCCACACTATAGTGAGCTGCCAGTTCCGCATTGTCGGCATTCTGAATGTCGATCATATGCTGTCGGCCATATTGTTGTCGGCATTCTGGAGTGTCGGCAATGTCAGGTAGACATATAGATATATATATATATATATATATATATATATATATATACATACATATATATATATATATATATATATATATATATATATATATATATATATATATATATACAGTCCTAGGATTACAGATCTATGTGTGTAATCAGTTTTGAGGATGGCCATACCTGCTTGAGAATGTAGGATATATAATCTTGGTATGCACTGATTTTTATATATCACTGGATGGGCATAAAGCATTTTTCTTGTTTTCCTGTCACATGAAGCATTTTTCTTGTTTTACTGTCCAACTGATTCAATAGCTTTTGGGGCCAGTTAATCACCCCACAACTGTAAGTTAAAACAAGAAGGGCAAATTGGTTTATATCTTGGACTTTATTTCTAAATGTAAGGGCTGTTTTCAGTATTCATTTTAGTCTTCTAAAATATTCCTTACTGTGTTTTGCTCACATGTGTTCATGTTTTATTGTCAGTCCTTCATCAGTTCCTAAACAGTTATACACCCCATCCTGCTTAAGTTTCTTTATATCACAATCCTGTCCCAGGCTGATATTTTTTGATGTTGCTGCTTTCCTGATTTAAAGGTTGCTTTTGCATGTTTATCAAGACTAAATGGCATTGTTATATCATCTGTGAATGTTTTGACCACCTGAAGTTATGCTTTCAGCTCTTCATGTGATGAACTATACAGTTTTAAATCACATGCAAAAAGACGATAAGTCACTACACTTTGTTGTTTTCTGGAAGCAAAATTGACCTAATCTTTTAAGTAGACAGTTTAACTGGTTAAGGGCAGGACAAAAGAGCAGAGTGACAAAGATTCCCCCCTAGAATATCCCAGTTTGAGTTTTTATTATTTGGATAATTTGTCCTATATCACGGCTTAGCTACAAAGTGGTTTGCCACTATTTCATGGTCACTGTAATGTAATTGATCAGTGTAGGGTATATCTTATACATCTGTGAGCACTCCTTTATCCATGAATATGTGATGCTGCCAAATGCTTTTTTGTAATGTATCCAGGAAATACGTAGATTGTTGTTCTTTTTAGAATTCTCAATTATGACTTTATTTAATCACAAATGATCCTTTGTTCTATACGACTTTCTTTTGCTACCATTTTGTTCTATTGCCCATGACCAACTGTTCTAAATGATTATAAACTTTATCAGCCTGAATTCCAGTATATAGTTTATACATCACTGGAAGACAAGTTCTTGATCTATAGTTTTTAGGATAACTTGTAGGTTCACTCTTAAGGAGGAGTATTGTTTTTGTTGTTAACAAAGATGCTGAATGTATAAAAGAAATAAAAGAAACAGTAAAAAGTTCAAACGTAGAAGATATGGAATGGGATGAAATAATAGCCAGAGAATGTGAAACAAAATTAATAAAAACTCCTAACTGGAGAATCCCAGGCCCAGGTGCAGTTTCTAACTTCTGGCTAAAAGTATTAACATCTTTACCCAAAGATTTAGCCCTGAGTAAGCAATATTTATATGTGCATCCCAAACAGACACCAGCCTGCTTATGTTCCGCATATATATTTTTCCAAAATGTGCCTATTTATTCTTTTTTGGTGTTTTTTCTATTCCTTTTGCTTTGTTTCCAAGTTATTTATAAAACTTTTTTTGGGCATCATCAATGAATTGTTTATTTTGTACTTTTCCTCTATATTATCTGCATATCTTCTACGTTTTTCTGCCTGTGCTGAGATTTTTAGTTTATTTGTGATAATGCATGATAGATCCTGATCAGTTCCAATACTGCACATTGCTTTTATCACGTCTATCTTTTTAACTATTTTTTTATCTCTTCCCTTTTCTATTTTGAAACAGTGATGCTTCTTGTCTTAATTGCTTTTATAGTTTTCTCCTTTCAATAAGTTCATGATGGCATTGATTTCTCCCCTTCCTTCCCTTATTGCCCTACGTTTTGTGGTAAGACTTTGTTATTCATTTAGACTCATAATAATATATAATTTTTACTTCTGTTATATCACATGAGTTTCTGTTAATAGTCTTTTTTTTTCAAAACAGGTTTATTGTTTTAACATATAAGAAAAATATCATAACAATTTTATACAAGTAAATTAAAAATAGATATTATTATAATATTCAACAAAACAACTAAAGTATTTACAAAGACATCCACTACAATCAGATCAATTAATTAAACTAAAATACCATGCAATTGAAATTAGAATTTTTTTAACAAATTTTGTAAATTATCACATACAATATAATAAGATGTTTTTCTAGTTGTTCTTGACCTAATTGTGTTTATTTCCATATGGCACACTATATTCATAACATTTTTAAATTCATTGAACGAAGGAGGTGTATCTGAAATCCAATTTCTGGTTATTATTTTCCTAGCCACTGCTAGAATAGACCATAACAAGGGAAGCTTAACCTTTTTAACACTTTGAGGTACAGGTGTGTTGAATAATATAATAGATTTAGAAATAATGAAATTATCTGTAAAAAGAGCCTGCAAAAATTCATTAATTGACTTCCAGTATTCTTTCAATTTTATACAGTCATAAAACATATGAGCCCAGTCAGCATTAATTTCTACATTACATCTCTTACATAGATTATCTTTATTATTTATTTTATTCATCATCAAAGGTGTATAGAAAGATCTATGTAAAAATTTCCATGTATAAAGTCTCCAGACAATGGAAGATGTAGTTCTATAAGCAGATTCCAATATATATTGTTTATCTTGTTGATTTGGTGGGTCCCCATTAATAGAAGTGAAATAATTCCAGTATGTATCTACACTGTAAAAAGTTTCTTGTCTGATAATTTTATGTATGTATGAAAGTTTACCTTTATCAGAAACTTTATGTTGTAAATTTAATATCAAGTAATCAATCAGTGTTGGAATAGATTCTTTAACTGTTATAGACATTAGATCTATTTTATTAATGAGATGTTGTCTAAAGGTCTGAACCTCTAACCAGCAAGTTTCTCTTAGATCAAATTCTTGTTTTAAGAAATCTAGATTTTTAACTTTATTATCAGATATCAACTGATACCAGTATTTTAGATCATTATCTATAGCTAAATGAGTTCCTTCAGAAGTAGATGACAAAAGCATACCCTGAGTATACATTATAGGAATATAATAAAATTCCATTCCCTATACTTAGGGTGCATGAATATAAAGTTACGATAGCTAATAATAATATTTAATGGGTAACAAACCATATGTTTAGGTGTAATAGGTGAAGTACAAAATTCCTTTAGTAACCATAACATGGAGTTATTTACAATCATATTTTTATGTGTTAAGGAGATTTTCATGAAGTGCATACTAATTAGCTCCCAATAATCTTTCCATTTTGCGACATATGACTGATCTATTAATAAAGTAATAACTTTTACAATAGAAGAGATAGTATATAAATTAAAGTCTGGAAAAGAAATAACCCCTTGAGACCAGCTATTAGTATGTTTCTTTAAAGCAATCCTAGGTCTATTAGGTGCCCATAGGAAATTTAACATTAGTGTATTCAGTTTCTTGATAATTATTTTTGTAGGTGGAAGTATTATTGATTGTATTAAGTATAAAATCTTGGGGAATATTATCATTTTAATAATTGTAAGTCTCTCCTCCATAGTAAAAAACATATTATTCCAGGTATTAAAAAGATTTTGTATATTAAGAAAACAGGTATTATAATTATTATATATAATAGATTTAATATCTTTAGATAGTATTATACCTAAATAAGTTATCTGACCTGAATTGGGTACATATTTAGTAAAATCACTAATGAGAATATTTTTTCATGTATATATAGGTAGTATTTTAGTTTTTTCTTCATTGAGTATTAAACCAGAAATACTTTTAAAATTCATCATTTTATCAAATAGAGACTGCATAGAAGAATTAGATCCTGCTGATGTAATTAGAACACCATCTGCAAAAAGTTGAATTTTGGATGTTGTATTTTCATCAATTTCAAAACCCTCTATGTCAGTACTGTTTCTGATCAAATTAGCCCAAGGCTCCATTACTAAAGTGAATAATAGTGGAGAAAGTGGGCATCCTTGTTTTGTACATTTAAAAATGGGTATTTTTTGTGAAACATCTGTTCCTACCTTAATATAAGCCAATGTTCCTTTGTATAAATGCTCAATTAGATTTACAAGTGCATCTGAGAAGTTTGTGCACTTCAGTAAGGTAAACAGATAGTCCCTACTTACTGAATCAAATGCTGAACTTATATCAAGACTAATAAGTGTTAAATCTTTCTTTTTCCTATTTGCAAAATCAATTAATGTTAAAGTTCTTCTTATATTATCAAAAGTATTTCTATTTACAATGAAGCCTGTCTGATCTATATCTATAATGTCGGGGATGATTGTCTTCAATCTATCAGCAAAAATACTCATAAACATTTTATAATCAACATTAAGTAATGAGATTGGCCGATATGAAGTACATCTAGTTGGATCTTTATTAGGTTTTAAAATTGGCGAAATAAATGTATATTGCCAAGATGGGGGGGGGTTATTAACTCAGTTTGGGCCAAAATAAAAACCTTATGTATTAATGAATATGTACTTTTAGAAAGGATTTTATATATCTCTGGTATAATACCATCATTACCCGGTGCTTTGTTTGATTTAAGCTTATTTATTTGTGTAATAACCTCTGTATATGAAATACTTTTGTCCAATAGTTTAATCTGTTGTTTATTAAACTTTTTATTCATGTTTGTGGTTATAAACTCCTTTATTTTATCTTTAGGTTCCATGTTAATGTTATTATGGTTAATTTTGTGAAAGTGATTTCTAAATTCATCTAGTATTTCTGGTATACTAGAAACATTCTTCTTTTCCTTAGAGAAAAGATTTCTTTGATATGGTTTTGTTTATTCAACCTTTTGTTTTATTTTTAAGTCTATGTAAGTATTTCGGGCTTATTGAATAAGACAAAACTTGTATTTCTCTAAAGTTATTTTAACTTTATGAGTTAAAATTTCTTTGTATTTCTCATTTAGTTTGTTTATTTCTTCAATAACTTTCTTGTCCATAATATTTTCTTTATTATTATGTTTATAAGAGTCTAATTTACTTTGAATATCTAACAATTCCTTATCCCAAGATTTCCTTTTATTATTATACCATCTGATACTTTGTCCATATAGATATGATTTTAAGGCATCCCAAACATAGACAATGGAGACTTCAGGAGTATTATTTATGTCTAAAAATGTTTTACTTCTGAAAGTATATATTCTTTATAGTCTTTTAGTTGAGTTAAGTATGCTGGTATCCTTTTGATCTGAACATTATGAGTATTTTTTATCATAAATTCAAAAACAATTGAATTATGATCAGATATAGGACATGAAATGATTTTGGAATTAATTAAATCTGTTACCATCTGGTTAGAAATAAAGACCCTATCTATTGAATAAGTTTTGTATCTGTTAGAAAAAAGGTGTTTGGTAATGATTTTGAATCTATCTGATTATTAATATCATTCAAATGATAAGAATTAGCAAAATCATTTAAATGTTTTGCATTAGATGTAATTCTTCTTTTTCCTATAGTGGTAGTATCACTTTCATGTAGTATACAATTAAAGTCACCAGCTAAAATAATATCTCCTATAGAGAATGATATGATCTTATCAAGATGATGTTTCACTGTATTAATACCAATTCCAGGTATCCAATATACATTAATTAAAGTGTAAGTCTTCCCATTAATTTGTATTGTAACCATACAAAACATTCCTTTGTCATCCTGATAAGACTTAATGGTTTTAGGAATGGGCATACTTTTATTCCATAAAATAGCCACTCCTCTTTTTTTCTGAGTGTGATCTGAACTAACCAATACTGTATATTTGTTTGTGGCTAGTTTATCAATATCTTTTTTCAAGAGATGGGTTTCTTGCAGGAAGACTAAGTTGGCCTTATGTAAATTAATGTATCTTATTAGGCTTGCCCTTTTACACGGATTATTCAATCCATTAATGTTTAAAGAAATTCCATTTAAAGATGTCATTTGGCATTTTTAAAACTTAAGAATCTTATGATCAAAATAACAAATAACAACATAAGTAATGTTACATCTCCTCCTTTAGGTGTACCTTTAAATATAGCTGTATTTATTGAATCTCTTATGGGATTTTGTATAGGATTCAATTTTGTTTGTAGTGACAATGAGTGTACAAAATATAATGTGGATGTCAAAACTATATACATATAACAATGAACAAGTGAAAATAATGTAAGGATTAAACCTTGCATCCAGCCTGGAGTTATAAACTCCAACTTAGAGTAGTATTTACCACTCAAGTTAACCCCCTACCCTAAGCAGCAGTACCTTAGCTACCACCTTATCAATTTAATACTAGTTATATTTAACTGAAGTTAACAGTTTTCAATTCAATTATCTAGCAAGACAAGACTACACATTTGGTAAAACAGCATCATATAAACTAAAATAAACTTTTAAAAAAAAAAACTGTTCATACTACTATATACATCTATGTAATATAAAACACTTGTATTCAAATAGCATTCAAATAATCTTGATGTTAGAAATCAAGAGGAAAGAAAAATAAGTTCTAACATTCATTTAAATCAAAAACTTTGGCTAATATGATTCAGACATTACATATATTAAGATGCATCTATTTTCTGTCATGTAAATGCAGTCAACAGCTTCCAAAAAAAACTTTGAATTGCTTGTATATGAGCATTTTACTTATACTCATTATTGTCAATAGAATAAAATATTGTATTTATAGAAATTGTTATAAATCATACTGCATCGTTATGCAGATTCTCAGAAACACTTGCATTATTGTAAAAAAAAAGAAGCCATCACACACACACATATATACATATATATATATATATATATATATATATATATATATATATATACACATACACACACACACACACACATATATATATATATATATATATATATATATATACACACACACACACACACATACATATATATATATATATATATATACACACACACACACACACACACACTCATACATACACACACACACACACACACACACACACACACATATATATATATATATATATATATATATATATATATATATATATATATATATGATTTCACTGAGTTGTGTCCTTGCTGAGCACTATCCTACTTGCTGTCCCTACAATAAATCTGTCTGCTTCATACAAAATAATGCACAGCAAACACATTTTAGTAACCAGATTTTACAACCATGCTATACTACTGCTTTAAAATATATCACATGACAATTTCTTCCAGAATAGAGTTATAAAATTATTTATGCTTGTCAATCAGATGAATTAAATGAGTTATAGTAATGTATATGTTTGGAACATAAGTTTTAACACAGATTATTATGCTGCTGTTAAGTAGATTTTCAAAAACACTTGAATAAATGTTTCATTTTCTATGCCATCTAAAATAAGACATTTACTTACTACAAGAAACTGCATCATTTAAACTCATTATAACTGACATATTTTATGAATTATAACATAGATATTTAAGTAATTATATAAAATAACTCACATTTAGATGTTACAGAGTTCATTTTCCTTCACATAGTCGCATTTGCATCAGTTCTATTTCCTGGTAGAGTGTTCTTCCTGAATCTGTGATGTGTCAGTGTGATATCTAGGTCAAAGGTTAGACTGACTGCTTTCAGCTTCTCTGTGAGAATTCTGAGAGTTGAAGCTTTTGAAGTAGCTCATGGACACTGTGCATGAGACAGCCCACATCCCAGATTGTCTCCCTTAACATTTTGGCGGGAAACTTATTAAAAACTAGTGACAAACATTCATTTAGCAGTGTAAATGCATCTAAACATGACAAAACCTTCACTATGTATTTTACAGGTTATTACAGCCTCTATGTAAGTGAAATTAAGCCCAAAGTTATTAATAAGTAATAAAACTCAATATTTTTGTCCCAACTCAATTTTTATGCAAATCTTATTATTTACTGTGTCTATATGATCAAAAGCATTTCTATATATTAATAAAGAAAAGAAAAAGAGAGTAGAAAATAAAAGAGTGTAAGGCAGAAATAAAAAAAATGTAAGAGAAAGCTATAAGAAGTATATACAATGGAATATTACTTACTGTTTATATTAATAGAGTTAAAAATAAAACATATTATTTACTATTATTTAGTTCTAATTATTATTAGTTAAAGCATGACAGATTATTTACAAACAAGCATAAGCAGTATAATCAAGAAAGTATAATTAGGAATAGCATTTGAAGAACATATAAACTTTTTACAAGGAATAAATATGTTATTATTCTATTAATCATATTTTCATTACTCTTCTCTCCCTGCCCTCCCCCACCCTTTACCCACTACATAATCTAAATAGAATGGCATTGTTTAAACAAAGAAAAGAAGAAAAGGAGAAGAAAAAAAAAGAGAAAGAAAAAAATGTATCAAATTACTGACCTTACTTCTCTTTTTCAGAAAGAGAAACAAATTGAATCATAGCTTGTTATTAGTTCTTCAGATATTTTGACTGGTTATGAAACAAAACATTTCTTTGCACACAGAGAATAACTTTGATTAAATCTTTTTCAGAATATTTGTGGCTTTCTGGAAATGTAGAAACTATATTTAAAAAGATTAATAATGAAATAA
Organism: Protopterus annectens; assembly: GCF_019279795.1. Lineage (NCBI taxonomy): Eukaryota > Metazoa > Chordata > Ceratodontiformes > Protopteridae > Protopterus > Protopterus annectens. The sequence goes on along the minus strand of NC_056726.1, from coordinate 1,706,009,220 downwards.
AATGATGAGAGAAAAAAAAAAACATAGAACAAATAATTTGTTTTTTAGTCTCTTCTTCTTCTCTGAAGTCTTCCACGAAGTTTCAGTTGCCAGTCTCTTTAATGAAGGACTAGCCCATTCCATTTCCTCTATTTTATCCAAAAACTTATTTTTTTTGATAAACAGTAAAGCAGAGTCTAAGTCATCAAAAATTTTAGGACCATCAGGAAGGAAGATTTTAAGCTTGGCAGGAAACAGAAGGTATGTTTTAAACTGTGCTTTTTTAAGCTCCCTTATTAGTGGCAGAAAAACTTTTCTTTTAGCTATTACCATGGATGAATAGTCATTGTCAAAACGCACAGTTGTCTCATTAATCTTAACAGGAGCTTTAGCCCAAGCAGATTTAAGAACCATCTCTTTATCAAAAGATGATAGAAATCTAACTATAACTGATCTAGGATAGTTTTTGTTAGAGTTAGTATTAGCTATAGATCTATGTGCTCTTTCGATACCAAAAGAGAATGCTTCTGGTAAGTCTAAAGTTTTAGGGAGCCATGTTATTAAAAAAGAAGTAATATTGTTACCTTCAATATTTTCTGGCAGCCCAAAAATCCTAATGTTATTGCGCCTAGATCTATTTTCCAGGTCATCAAGCTTTGTTTGTAAATGTGTATTTTGTTTCAGCAGAAACTCAATGTTGTTTTCCTCTTCTTGGATTCTATTTTCCATGTCATTCACAGCTTCTTCTATGCCTGTCATCTGGATCTTCTGTTGTTGCAGGTCTATATGTAACAAGTCTATTTGTTTTGTAGTTTTTTCTATGAAGGTATCTATTTTAGTATCCATTTTATCCATCTTAGCAGTAAGTTGCTGGATTATAGTTATCAGAGACTGAAGTTCCTTCTTGATGCTGGAGTCTTGAGAATTTGTCTTACTGGAACTCATTTCAGACTGATAAACTGACAGGAAAATTTCCAAAGTGATTTCTGACAGGAATATTGTTAAAATTTCCTTTCTTTTTTAGATATAGTTCAAGAACTATATAAAACAAACATATTTAGAAATAAAATTACTTCAAAAATTAATTTTTAAGTAATTAATTCCTGTCAGTGTAATGAAATTGGTGGAGCTGAAGAAATCTGCTGCTATCCTGTGTTCATCCTTGGCCATGCCCCCTGTTAATAGTCTTGATTACTGTCATCGTTTGTTTTATCAGACTTTCCAACATTGTGGGTCTTCTTGACTTTCTGTAATCTATTTCTTTCATTGATCTTAATATGTATATCCATCTCCATCTGTACTAAATCACGCAACTCTTCCCTTAGATCACATTCTTCTAAACTGAGAGCACATTCATTATTTAATGTTTCCTTCAGGCATTCTACATAAGTTCCAGAACTTCTTCCTTTGACATATTCTCTTCAGCTGCATTCTGCATCATCCATTGCTCTTTCGCATGGGAACTCACTGGCCAATCACTCCACAACACTGACTGCATCAGAGTTGCCACTGTTTCCTGCTCCTTCCCTTACTGTGCAACTCCAACTGAACTTCTATACTGGTTTCTTACTAAAGGCTCTAGGATATCTTCGCATGGCAAGTAATCAGATGCTTCCCATTCCACCTGTTTCTCCTTAATTTGGTGACTCATTGTCCCAGTTTGCTGTGACGTTATCAGAGTTGGATTTTCTACACTGGTAATCCCTAGCATCCACTTCTGTTACTTTAACTTCTCCATTACCAATCCTCTTAACTTCTCCATTACTAATCCTCATTTCTACTCTCCCACTTTGTTTTCATATTTTTGTACTGTAAAGTTGATCATATCTGTATGCTTTTGCCTGTATTTCTATTTGAATATATTTAGTGCTGCTTTTTTGTATTGAGTAGGTTTGCTTTCTCCTTTACATAAATATTGCACCACATTAAATATCTTTTTCCATCTGTTTTTTCTTATGTTTTGGACTCATTGTTTCATCATGATATGACATAGCCTGTGTTAGACTTCTACACTAATTCCTTTACTTTGCAGGTATCCCAGAACTTCAGCTTCTATTTTTTTAACTTCTACTTCAGTAATCTTCTGCTCTACATTCCCCTTTGTGATCTTATTTTTTGTTTTGTGAAACTTTCTTTATGAGGGTGCATGTGCCTGTATTTCTATTCAAATATCTTTGGAGCTGCTTTTTTATATTGATTACTTTAGCTTTCTCTTTTGCATAAATATTGCACCATACAAGATCTCACTATCTTTTCCATGTACTTGTTTATTTTTTTATACCTTTCAATAATCTCTAGGCTTTGTTCTTTATATTTTTTCACTTCCTCACTTGTTTCTTTTTCCAAATGACCCAAAGTTTCTTGATCTATATACATTTTTTCATGGATCTGTTGCATTAATGAACACACATTTGCATTTGAAGCTTTTGACAGTTTTTCTTGTGCAAGTATTTTTTCTTTCCTCTACTTTGGTGCTTAATCTTTTTGAATATCTTCTATCTGGAAATTCTGGGCATCTTGCATAATAGTAACAATATATAATGTATTTCTTTTCCTCAATAGTCCACTCTATCATCTTTATGGATCTTTTTTGGCTGGTCAGTTCTCCAGCTGGGGAAGCCACTACATATTGTTTACAGAGTGTGTGTATGACTCTGTTGATACCAGTCTAGGGTTATGGCCACTGGTACTCTTTGAGGAGGTTTGCATGGCTGCATTCTCGGAACCTCCCAGCTGATGTTAAAAATTATATTTTAAATTCTCCCATGGAGAGCATTTTAGTGTTTGGCCCTCTGCTGCAGAGGTTATCAAAAACTATGATGAAAGGGCAAGCTGATCCAGAGAATCTGTAAGATTTTCAACCCTCTTTTTCCATGTTTTCCAATGGATTTTCTATCCTCCTATACAGTTTCTGCATAAAAGAGAATAAACAGTCTTAACAAAATACAGGTAAACAGACATATAGGAAGAAATGGCATGGGGGTTCAAAAAACTCTTCAACTTCCCAAAACCAAGGACAGAACATTCAGGTTGAATGAGTATTCAAGAGACCTTGTGACCCCCTGCTACTTTGGCCCCTTTTCACTTCCAGAAAGTCTGAATCTCTATTTTTCTCTTTGGCAAAAGATTGTTTTAGACAAATGGGTTCTGAAAATCATTTATTAAAGTTACAGATGGCAGTGGGTGGAAATTGTTCATTTTCAAGGGGTCATTCCTCAAACTTCAGATCAGACTCTTTTCTTTCCACTGGTTTTTCATCATATGCTATCCCAAAGAGTGATAGAACCACTTCTTCCTTTGCAGTTGGAAAAGGGTTTTTATTCAAGGATTTTCCTAGTGCCAAAGTAAGAAGAAGACCATTCCTAGATCTTTTTTCCCCTAAGGCTATTTGTGATAGTGACCAAATTCAAAATGATGTCACTGCATAACTTGTTACATCTTCTTCCTCTTTCAAGTTTCCTGGCAACATTAGATTTAAAATGTGCTTATCATCACTTCCCTAGTCATCCAGACTTCAGACATTTCTTAAGGTTTTGTATATCTGGATCACATTATCAGTTCTCTGCTTTAGTGTTTGGACTATTCCTGCACCAAGAGTGTTCACAAAGTGTCTAACTCCAGTTATAGCTCATTGCAGACTACAGGATATCAGCATTTTGCCATATTTAGATGACTTTGTTAACATTGCATGGTCTTTTTCTAATGTGTCAGGAATCTTTTCCTTGGGTGAGAGATATCTTGCAGAAGCTGAGATTCCAAGAAGAAAGTTCAAAAGTCCTTTGTGATTCCTTCACACAGGATTGTGTTCCTGGGATTTCATTTAGACACATCAGCTCAAAGAGCTTTTCTTGCACAGGAAAAATAATAGATCTTTATCTAGATTTAGTTCTAAAGTTTTCCACTCAGATTTTTCAGTCAGTACAAGGGAATACTAAGGATTTTGGGGCTCATGACATCTATGATTCTCATGATACCCTTGACAAGACTCCACATGAGAAAGAACAATATCTGAACTCTATTTGGCCCCATTATGAACACCCTTTAGATTTTCAAATCCCTTTACTGAGGTTTGTCAGAAGATTAAAATTTTGATGAAGATGATAGATATCCTTAAATCCAGGTCCTCCCTTAACCATCCTTTCTCCAAACCAGGCAGTCACCACAGACACTTCAGAAATTGCCAGGTAGTAGTTTCTGGAGGGATACAAGTGCAAGGGTTGTGGGACAACAAGGACAGATGCAAGGCTATAAATGCCAAGGAGATGCTTTCCCTAATGAATGCACTAAACCCTTTGAACCATCTTTGGTCCTCAGGACTTCTTCAAGTGGTTATAGGCAATACCACAGTTATGTGGTACATCAGCAAACAAGAAGGAACCAGGGTGTACCCCATTTGCAGACTAACCATGATGAAATATAGATTCACAGCATAATATCACTCTGCAAGTGTCCTACATTCCATCAGAGCAAAATTATGTGGCAGACAAGCTGAGCAGATGCAAGATATACCTTCCCAAGAGAAAACTAGATCAGGGGTCTTCCAAGATTTGATTCTTTTGTGGGAAGTTCTTCAAGTAGACCTCATTGCCTCCTCTCTGAACAGTTAACTGGCAAGATTCTATTCCAAACCACCATGCAAAAAGGCCTGGAAGATAGATGCCTTTTATTTTCTTCTGAAAGGAATGTTCCTGTATGCTTTTCCACCCTTTTCACTAATATTCAAGGTACTTCTGAAGACTCAGAAGGAATTTCCCAAGACAACATTGGCAGCTCCCTTCTGGCCAAGGAACCATGGTTTTGCCTTCCTTTAGAAATGTCCAGAGGCAATTATCACAAACATCCTCACAGTTTGTATCTACTCACACAAGAACAGGAATGTTTTGTAACCTAAACATTAATCCTCTGGATGAGGCAGTAAATTACTTTAATTCAAAATTTTTAACTATCCTAGACTATCATGCACCAAAGCGTACTATCAGAAATAAGTATAAGCCAGCCCCATGGCTTACTAAGGAAACCAGGCAGAAAATCCTACTTAGAAACAAACTCTGGGCTCTATGGAGATCCACTAAACAACCCATAGACAAACTTAAATTTAAACAAATGAGAACTGATACAAAAAAAGCCATTTTCTTGGACAAAAAAAACTTTTACTGTCATCTCCAGCAAAATAACCAAAGCAATCCACTATAAACAAACTTCTTCACCCTGGTCATTCCACCACACCACCCCCAACAGGAGCCAACCCCAAAGAGCCCAAACAAACAGCTAACACCTTCAATACCTTCTTCACAGAGGCCATTCAATCACTGGCCAACCAAATACCAACTCAGAATTCTATTCACCCAAATTCTGTAACAAATTCACTCCCTATATTCCACTGGCAACCAGTCCCAACTCAACTTATCTGTAATCTTCTTCAAAAACTAAAACCATCAACCCCATCAGCCGATAACCTGCCAGCAGAATATCTCCAAAAAGCTGCCAAAGCAATAGCCTACCCAATATCAATCCTGATAAATAGAACCTTACAAGAGGGAAATATTCCTACCATCTGGAAAATCTCACCCATCATCCCCTTACACAAAGGTGGCAATTCTAATGAATACTCCAACTACCGTCCAATAGCATTACTGTCTCCTTTAGCTAAAATAATGGAAAGATGTATCCATAAACAACTACTCGATCACTTACTGCGAAATAATCTACTAGCAAATTGCCAACATGGCTTCAGACCATTTCATAGCACTACCACTGCTCTTCTATCCTTCTCTGAGAGTATCAATCATAACAAAAATAACAACACCCTCTCTTCAGCACTCTTTATCGACCTTTCCAAAGCTTTTGACATGGTCAACCATCAATTACTTATAAATGTACTAAGATCTCTTGCCTTAGATTCACTGGTTATTCAATGGTTCCAATCATACCTTAACAACAGACAACAAGCGGTGCTTTGGGCCAGTAACCTATCTTCACATCTCCCAGTTACACTAGGAGTCCCTCAGGGCTCAATTCTAGGTCTCCTCCTATTCTCAATCTATATAAATGACCTTCATCTAGAAATTACACAAGCTAGCTGTATTCAATATGCTGATGATTCTACAATAATTTGCTCAGCTAAATCTTCATCTGAACTGCAATCTTTAACCCAGAGAATGTTTACTGCAGTAGAAAATTGGTTTTTACAATGCTGCCTCCTCCTGAACCCTAAAAAGACTAAACTACTGCTCTTCACACCCACCCACAAGTCCAGACCAATAAACTTCTCAGTCCTATCCAATAACGGAACCATTATATCTCCAGACCCAACCACTAAACTTCTAGGTATAACAATAGACAACAACCTTACCTACGAAACTCACATTAACAATACTATAAAAACTGTAAACAGGAAATTGGGCTCTCTGTATAGGATAAAGCCATTCCTTACTCCATAAGCCAGAACTTCTATTGCCCTTACCCATTTAATCTCCACACTCCTCTATAATTCATCCATATATACAAATCTGACTAAAAACAACAGCAACAAACTGTCAAACTCTTATAATAACATAGCTAGATTTGCCACAGCTTCCTCTTTCAGAACCCACTATTGTCATAACCTGAAATATCTAGGCTGGCTTGAGCTACAAAACTAAATCCATTATAACCAACTTATCATTGCCCACAAACCTTCTTCCAACCAACTAAAACACCAATACTATCAAACCTTCTCATCCCATATAAAAACCTAAATAACTTACGCTCATCCAAAAAATTACTAGTATCTACTAGTATATCTAACAATATCTCTGGTAACTCCCTGTTCTGTAATGCTGTTGGAAAATACTGGAACCAACTTCCAAATGAACTTACATCTATATCCTCTTTAGCACTATTTAAACAAAAATTGAAACTTTACCTCAAAACACACTGGTTATGCCCCTGTACAAACCCAGACTAATCTAAAATGGCATGGCTATCATCATCATTGCTTACCTAGTTTCTTTTTTTCTTCCTTCCTTGAGAATAAAGCTACTAGCACGTTTATATAATGTTCTTTTGATGATTTTTTCTACTCTACAATTGAAATGTAATAATCTGCTATTACTTTTGTACATACATTTACATGTCTACCATTTTATGTTTATGTCTATGTTTTATTAATCTTTTCAAGTGGAGCTTATCTCCCCGGGCCTCTGCTGAAAATGGACATGTATCCAGTTAGACTAGCCCGGTTAACAAATGTAAAATAAAATAAATAAATAAATAATCAACTTCAATTGGCTGCAAGCATGATAGGGTCTTAATTCTTTCTATGCTGCTGTTTGTCAAAGACATACAGCAGGTACTAATGGATGTAAGAAAGCTTGCTACTAGAAAGTCACATATTAGAAAATGGAAAAGGTTTTCTGGTTGATGCCAACAACATAACCAGCAGCCATTCAGGTCTAGTCATTCTCTTGTTCTACAATATTTGTGTGAGTTGCTATCCTTTGCCCTTTTTATTCCTTTATTAAGGTTCATTTATCAGCCATTTCAGCATGCCTGCCAATGGATCCTCCTCTTTCAGTTCAGTCTCATCTCAAAATTTTCTTGAAAGTGGTTTTGCATTAAAGAAAACTGGTGTCCCCTCTTTGGGATCTTAAGGATACTCCATACCTTGGATGCCCATAGACAACTCAGGTCAAAGTTGACAGTACTAAACTTTTCATATCTTTAGAACTATTGCTCATTTCTTGTGACTGCAAGAATGGATGTCCTGTGCTGTCAGATATGCTGGGTGGGAGGATTGAACTGACTGGAAAGATGAGTTTTCTGAGTTATTCTACAGAATCGGAATTACCTAGACATAGTGTAACCTTGCTGAGTCTAATTATGGTGGCTGCCAAAAAAGCAATTACTAGAAAATGGGAATAACACAAATGAAGGCAAAAGGCAAACTGATCCACTCCAAGTATTTATTTAGCACTTTTGTTTATAAAATACAAACTTCCTAAGAATAAAAACTTAAAAACTTGAACCATCATGGCCAACTCTTTTATATATGCACTACAAATCATATGATAAAACCTGCCTCAGTTTGAAACCAGCATTTAAATATATATTACATCTGCAGTTTGTAACACTTGCATTTTCATATACATTCATTACATGCTTACATACTTCCACACTGCTATGCTACACAAACACATATTTACATATAATATTGCTAAAATAACTAACATGCCTCTACTAAATAAATTTTTATATATGTAAATAAATAAATGCATATGTGAATCTAGCTATTATGTTATCTATAACATGTATAATATGATATACATTATATATAGGTAAAAGAGGGGGTCCTATATATGATTTTTTTGGAATTTAAGGAACTCAAATGGCAACTGTGAACTAACACAACAAGTTATCCAGGACTAAGTGGTATGGTTTCCATCAGTCCTGTTTTGAGACTGAAAGCTAAGTTTGCTATATAGGTATAATTATGTTCATGGGGCATACATACACTGTGTTAGTCAGCATTTTTAGTATATTATACATGTTAGAGGTAACATGATAGCTAGCTTCACATGTACATTTATTTATTTACATATTTAAGAATTTATTTAGTAGAGGCATCTTAGTTATTTTAGCAATATTATATGTAAATATGTGTTTGTGTAGCATAGCAGTGTGGAAGTATGCGATGAATGTATATGAAAATGCATGTGTTACAAACTGCAGATGTAATATATCTTTAAATGCTGGTTTCAAACTGAGGCAGGTTTTATCACATGATTTTTAGTACATATATAAATGAGTTGGCCATAATGGTTCAAGTTTTTAAGTTTTATTCTGAGGAAGTTTGTATTTTATAAACAAAAGTGCTAAATAAATACTTAGGAGTGGATCAGTTTGCATTTTGCCTTCATTTGTGCTATTTCTACAGTTTGTGTGTGTTGTAGAAGTTTAGAAAATGGAAATCAAAATCTAGACCAATTTTACTAGAAGTAGTGAATATAGTAACAGAGATAAAACAACTGGAATTGGGATCCCTAGAAAAGGAAAGGAACAAACTGCATAGGAAAACGTGGGAATTATGAGAACAATATATGCAGAGCAGGGGCAAGGTTTAAGAGGCAGGATTTCAATGAGCCATATAATGCTTAACTGACAATGACTGAATGGTCGATAAGTGATGTATAATGTTTGCAACTACAGTTGTTGTAGTGGTGTCTGTGATGTAAACTGTTTGCAACTAAATTGGTATTATATTTTATGTTTTTCATTTATATAAGTGTAAGATTGTCTTTGTCATATGTGAAAATTTAATAAAGATTTTTGGAGGAAAAAAAAGAAGGGGTGACCTGTGTCAAAACTAACTATTTCCAAATTGTTGCCTAAGGATATTATTATCTTTTTTATACTCACCATAGCTAAGCTATTCCAGGCAGGGTTAAGGCCAACTCTACTGGGGCTTTGGCTTCATCTATTGCTTTTTGGAAAGGTTTGGATTCTAGAAGTATTCTAGAAGCTGCTACTACTTTGTCCTCTGTACATACTTTTACAAAACACTATAATCTTATCTCCTAGAATAATATACTGTAATTCCTTACTTATTTTATATTATCTTTTTGGTGTGGTGGTGGCTGTTTAAAGTTGGAGCTTTTCTCCCCGGGCCTCTACTGAAAATGGAAATATATCCAGTTGGACTAGCCCGGTTAACAAATGTAAAATAAATAAATAAAAAAATAAATAAATTTTCCAGGAGCTCCTGGACTCTTCTCCTTCCACCTCTCAAATGCAGTTACAATAGTATTCTACCCATATAGTTAAGGCTACTTCAGCAGCAAGCATTCCGATATCTACTGTTTTGGTAAGTTTAACTTATACAACTAGACTTTTTCATTGTCTATATTCTAACATATTCTCATTTATCCTCAACCATTACTGTTTATTGTTTTTAATCAAACTTTTTATGTATTTTTACTAGATATGGAAATAAATACTATTCCGCTACTCATAAATAAAGTGAAAGTTTCTCTAGAAGAAAACAACTGTGTGAATTACTTTGTCAGAGTGGTGTTGCGCAAAGGTTTCATGGTGGTGCAGCGGTTAGTGTTGCTGCCTCCCAACAAGAGGTTCTCTGGTTCAATCCTTGGCTGGTGTGCCTTGTGTGCAGAAGTCTGCATGTCCTCTCTGTGGTTATGTGGATTTTCTCTGGGTGCTCTGGTTTCCTCCCACATTCCAAAGACATGCTGTAGGTGGATTGGACACTCTAAATTGGCCCTAGGTGTGTGTGTGCCTTCTGTGGAAGGTTGGGCACTGGGCTGGCAACTTGACACTGTAAAACTTCACTGTCAATCATGAGTGGACAGGTGATCCGCTGTGGCAACCCCTAACTGGGAAAAGCTGCAAGAAAAAGAAGTTGCGCCAGGGTTTTTTAAAAATTTTGTTTCTTAAAAGATCTACCGCTTCATTTCTTTGCTTGGTTTATATTATTGTATTGTGATAAAAATAAATGGGTAATAAACAATGACATTAAACATGCAAATGTTTCCAAGTAGAAATGTAGCTAAAGATGCCATGAATGAACACACACACGCACACACGCACACACGCACACACACACACACACACACACACACACACACACACACACACACACGCACACACACGCACACACATGCACACACATGCACAGACACACACACTGGGCCATTGTTTCCTGAATTATTACTTCATCTGAAATTAGGTTAGGCAAGGTTCCAGTCACCACAAGTCAGTGCACGGCAGCTGAACTGTAGGGACTTACCACACAGAGGAACATCTAATAATCTAAATCTCCTTAATTTAAAAGGCTTATAATCCTTACAAAAAGGTTGCAGTACAGTTGAACTGTAGGAACTTACTCACCAGAAGAACACACGCTACTTTTAATTTCATATCTCAGAAGGCTTCCAGTTCCCACAAAAAAGGTGTATTACAACTTAAATGAAGGAACATACCTGATAGTGAAACAGCTGCTAGTTTATATTCAAAAGTATGTTTTAGTTGTACTGTTTTATTCAACATATAATTACAATAAAGCTGTAGTCCATGTGACTGTGCAGAAGATCCTGTAAAGTCACATTCTTGCCAGATTATACCTTTGGGCCACCATTCACAATCTGCATCCCCCTTTTTAGACCAGACCTTTGCTGTCTATAGCCCCTGTCTTAGAGTGGACCTCTACAGTCCACATGCTTTGTCTTGCAGTAGACCTCACATGCAGCATGGTGAGTTATCATTGCTGTATTACCCACCTCACCCTTATTGCGCTTCAGGAAAAGGTGATTAGGTGATTGTCTTGCCTAACCATGGCCAAAAACTGAAAAAAAAAATCTGATTGGCTTTAAATATACTCCTTCCATCTATTTGGTCTGACTTATAACAACTAAGCCCTCACTTCTGAGTAATGTAGTTTGATTGGTACGTCTTACTCTGGACTTCAAAATAGGTGTGCTCCTTGTGGGAGCTGCAGGAAGGAGGCTTTTCAGACATTAGCTCTGTCCTCAGTATATTTACCATAGCCTATACTATTGTGCTTGATTCACTTAATAGCATTATATACCACCAGTATTATGACATTTTAAGTTTCACTCTCTTCTTTTGTAAGTTTTTATCTCTCAGTCTCTTAACCAGTATAGCAGACCCAAGCAACATATGTTGCATGTTTCAGGACAGCCTTTTAAATCACCTCACTGTCCATTATATTGTTTTTGGCTGTGCATCAGGCCGGGGACATGCCAATTATGTTTTATGTGTTTTTCTGCATACCACAAACCTAGTTTTAAATCTGATATGATTTGAAAACATTGAAGGTCACCGAGGCTTGTCTACTCGGTTGCTTTGGAGAAAGCACTTCATTTGTAAAGCTAATGCATTTTGCTTAAGATACCATTCTTCCTTTCCAACAACATTGCCATGCATCTACTATCTGAAAATGTAATGTTTCTATGAACTAAAACAATTACTATAAAATAAAAACTATTGCAATATTGTATTGCTATACAGGATGGAGTTATTTTATAACTCATGCTAACTTCTAAGTGCTCGCATCTTAGCAAACATTGCTGAATTCTATTGTTAAAGTATATAAACATGACAAAAAAGCAGCAAAAGACTCACTCACGTAGTACAGGGTGTCCCCATAGTCCAGAGTTTGATTTTCTCAGCCTCCATTTGTCTACTGTGTATCTCTAAGCAAGTCACTTAACTGACAGTGGTACCAGGCTGAGTCTGAAAAGGGGACCAATGAATCAGTGCTGCTTCCTGTTTAACAAATACAAATAATGAACTATATACATAAACTCAAAGGTTTCTACCTTCTTGCCCTGTGAGCGAATGAATCAAGATAGGCTCCCCAATTTGTCTAACCTCAAGTTTATACCTTCATGCTATCCAGATGTATGCCTATGAAGATACAAAATAGTAGCAAAGATTAAATCTAGTTCAGCACAGCCTCCACTTTTTAATCCACAGTCATCAGGATTTGATCCTAAAAGGATTTTTTTATGGAGAACAAGTATGTAGCATCTCATACTGTATGCAGCATGGCATATGCAAGTTTAAGAGATGCCTGTAAATGATCTAGGTGATCATGCTGTGGTAACTAGAAGTCATTCACTCAGGACTTAATGTGAATATGAAACACTTATAACATCCTACTGAATATGCAGCTCACACACCATTGGACAGCTGCTTAATATGACTAGTCACAATGCAAACATTACATACTGTAAACATACATGGCATTGCATTGTGGTGTCATGATGTAAACAGAGGTATGAAAATATTGAAAGGGAATCACTGCAAAACATAGCTCCACATTCCTGCCTGGGTCATTGCCTCACCCACATGTGCCCAATTAACTGCACAAGTGCTCGGGCAACATTGGGCCTATTAGCATGGAATTGGTCAATTGCACAAAGAATTAAACATGTGATTCAGGATCATTCTATAAATGATAGTCGTTAGCATATTGGCCATAATATAAACCTTGAAATTGCATTCTAAACCAGGCACAGCTTCAATGGGCCTTGTGATACAGGAGATTGCCACACAGCAAGCTATAGAGCACTGGGTTCAGTGGTTAATATAGACTACTTTCAATAAATTAGTCAAATATAAAGGTAAAGGACTGTTGAGTGAAGGGTACAGGATGGGTTTACTACAATGGCAAAGTAACTACCAATGGTATATGCTGTTGCAAGGTAAGTACTACACAAAGCCTTAGTTTTCTGCCCTTGTAGAATCAGCAGGCTCCATAGGCTTCCCTACAGGCCAAAGAATTTGCGCTATATGCCAGTGTTTGGAGGTGCTGTAATGGATGATAATTAATTACACTTAAAGCCATGGGAGTAATATTATGGTGGCAATTGATTGGGGTTACTTATGTACATTATATTGTGGTAATTCTTCACTTACTACTTGTCATGATGTTTAGAGTATAGACAAAGTTCCTGTGAATGTAGCGTTCTGGGTTGTATTTTGTGTGGAGGGTGGACACAGTTGTCACAGTGCAAAGGCCTGTATAGAATGCACTTGTATTCAGAAGTCCTCGAGAATGGTACTGTATCCCTGATATGCCCAAATACCCTTTTCAATTTCCCCATGTACTACAGATGTGATGGAAGTGTGTAGTAGTATTAACCAGTTGGGGGTGGGGAGCTTACTGTAAGAATGAGTCATCTGTCTTGTAGGCTATGAATCCAATGGGTTATTCTATGACACACCTGACTGCTATTGTAACAGTTTGGGACATTGATTCCAACATCTGTGCCAGTGCATTATATGTCTAGCCTACCTTAGTTCCTTTGGTTTGGGAAAAGGCCTGCACACATCCACATGTAGAGTGGACATCAGTGTACAATTTGATTTGGGTGCATTCACATCTAGCAGGATGCTTGTTGTAAGTATACTGTCCCATGTCCTATAATGGTAGTTTAAACTGTGGATCAAGATATACTGAACCACATAGGAGCACTGTACATCACTAGCATGGAAGTTGCTGAACACCAGTAAATATATTTTGAGCTGGGTCTGTACCACCTTCACAGTCAGGAGGTGTATCCTTATGCCAATGTAGGACTTTGCAGTCTTCCAAATGATACACTTGGACCTGCCCAAAGCAACTGAAGCTACACTCACCATTACTTATCTCCTCACCACACTTCTTTACAGTGCTCCCATCCTTACTAACCCACTGGCATCACAAAAATCAAAACTTGAACAATACTACAACAACACTGTGAAATTTGCAGCAAACACCCCTTTTAGAACCCACCACTGTATAACATTAAAAAGCCTAAATTGGTTAGAATTACACCATCAACTAACATATACTCAGCTTCTTACAATCTATAAAATTATCCAGAATCCATTTACTTGTCCAACAGTAAATAACATTCTGCAAAACTACGTTCCTAGTTGGTCATTGCAACTAAATTGCCAAAAGCTGTCATCTGTCCACAAACCAATCAAATCTGCTTGGCATTGTCTGTACTCTTACCATGTTGCAAAGGCCTCCATCTCCTTATCTCTGTCCAGCAGGTCAATATCCTTCTTCCCATACTTCAAAACCATTCTGAAAGACTTCCCAGACAAAAGCTGGCTTTATTCTTGCTCAACATCAGGATAAACTATATTCTTCAAATGTGGGCAAATATCTGTTCATACCTTACATCTCCTTGCTCTCCCTTCTTCAGTTACTTCCTTACCTCTAAAAATTTCTCTCCCCTGATTTTTTCTCTAAATATACCATAAGCTTGCTTTTCTCTCACTTCCTATTGCAGTTCCTGTTTGTGTTATACTAACTTGCTTTTAGTTTCTCCATAAACTGGCTACAATTTCTCTAACTGTTAAATCATTGTTATATAACTTGCATCTATTCTTAACCAATGGTTTTATTTTATGTCTAATTTGGTATAGTTATTTAAACCGGGTTTTTTTTTATTATTTTAAAAGACTATAAAATTATTATTTTTAAAATATTTGTAATACTTTGGAACTTTTTTTCCCTGGCCCTCCATTAAAAATGGGCTCCTGCCCAGTCAGACTTTCCTAGTAATCAAATGTCAATAAATAAATAAAAACATGAGATCATTATGCTTGACTATGTTGTCTACATGCATGTAGATGTCATGAGCTGTCTTACATAGACCCATGTGTGAGCCACTGTCAGCACTGGGTCATTTTGTCTCCCTGACACATCAACAAAATGCCCACAGACACACACAAAATACCTGCACATACATTCCAGATACAAATATGGATAGTCTGCCATACCAGTAATAACACAGCATAGGTATTGGCAACTCTCTACTTTAGCAAGGTAGTTCCAGTCATCCATTTTATGTAAGGGGACCATACCCACCCCCTGCTGTTGCTCCCAATGAACCCTATGCAACAGGTTTAAAAAGATTTGCAGTTCCTGCCATACGAGATAGAAGCCCTGTCATAGTCTGTGCCTGCTGATCCCACAACAACAGACTATGCCAACTCCAGCAGAAAAAAATGATTGGTGGATCACACAGAGCTTTCAGACACCACATGATGCAAATCAATGGACAGCAGGACAATGTGATGTCTGTTAACAGGATTGTGGTGAACATGGTCTGGCATGGTACAATGTGACAGTGTAATAGGACATACGTACATGACCTCCCAGACCATGAATGTGCATGGTGGGCAGCAAAACAGCAAGCAGCCCATGGCATGTATCATACTGCAAAGCGATATTAGCACAGTCAGACTTCATACAATATGTGAGAGCCCAGCCAGTGAATAAGATGAACGGGCCCCATACAATTTGCTAGGCTGAATATGTGTTGCTTTATTAGTGTGATTCAGTGGGGATTACACTAAATAATATCATTAGCATAATATCATTGTGCTATAAGTCCCACCTTAACTTGAGAAAAAAACAGTGGCCACCATTTTGCAGAGGATCACATTACAGTGAGCAAAACATAGAATAAGACTATAGTGGCTATCAGAGTGTGCTGCCATGTAGGCAAATTGACAGCAGACAGGACTAACTCATAATAGATTTTAGGACTGCAATGACCATAAAAGTGTGCATGGAAGCAGAGAACACTTTCCCACTGCAGTGTAGTGTGTGAGGTAATACTCCAGAGGGCATGACAAGGGATTGACAGGTGGAGTAGCTCAATGAGATAGGCACAGTGGATAGGCAGGTGGACTGCAGTCCTTTAAGAGGGACCAGAAAGTGTCAGGATGCAGTTGATAAGCCAAGAAGGTTTTGGTCCTATTTGACCTAGTGAAGTTAACATACAGGACACGACAGGTTACACCTTTGATGGTGCCTTCATTAGGACAGAACACATGGAACTGGAACGGATTACAGTCATGTTGGGGTAGTCTTAACCTGACAGGGAACATGAAAAAAGTGCTCATTGACAGTTGCTCTCCTGTCCTGTAAGTACTATCACATTGGGTCATATGTACATAGATAGTATGACATATTATAGAGTATAATGGATCACCACTAGACTGGAGACAGACTGGGATATACACATACGTGTGAAGGACAGTAAGCATGGCCAACTCGCATACGGTCACTATCATATGACAGAGTGTTTGAACAGTTACACTATATCAGTGCACAAGGTTGTAACCACTCTAAATGTGCTGGAGACATTATATATGCAACTGATAGCAAGCATGGACAGTCATCCATACACACACTGCACATGAGTAACACATGTGTCATGACTGCAGAATAAAGGGACAGCAGTAGCAGGAGAAGTTCAGCTCTCAGGAGCTGGAAATACTTCTGTAAGGACAACACATATATAACATGTGTATCAATGAGAAGGCTAAAGCTCACAAGTCTTTCTGAGACCAGGTATAGCAGGGACTGGAGTAGAACACTGATATAGTGAGTGACATAATGTGACACTAAAACAGGTGTGTCACAGAATCATGACCCAGGAAATAACTAGAGAGAGAGAGAGTAACCATTGGGGTGGACAGTCATCCCAGTGCAATCTCATAGAGATGGTCAAATTCTTAGTAGTGCTCAATCAGGAGTTTATGAGAACCCTCATACCTAACAGTGGATCAGATGTGGGAGATGAGCTGGAAATGAATGCCTCAGGTGAGTAGTGGCATTTGCCAATTCTCTAGGTAAGTGACCTGCATCTTTCAGTGGCTTGGGTTAGTCAGTCAAACACAGCACAATTGTTTCTCTCATAATAGCATGACTGTCAATCATGCCTCTTTTTTGTATGACACCACACCCCTTTTGACTGTCAACTGAGTGGTGCAGACCATGCTTGGACAGCTCTGCACTGAGGAGTATCACTATAAGTTATGTCATGAAATTTTGGGGATAGAATGAAAGTATAAAAAAGGTTATGAATGAAGATGTTAAAATAGTAGGGAAGCATGGAATCATAAGGTGATGCGTAATGTTTATTATATTAATCCTTGGAAGGGACTGGGAAATGAGGTAGTTGTGACTATAAGGGGAAGATCAAGTTTTGCATGTGTTATGATGTAATGGATTTTTTATGGAGACTAATGATTAACAAGCTACCTGCAAAGGGGAGTATGTTATATAACAGAATGTTTGATAGGCTATGCATGCATTGCAATCAAATAGAAACAGCAGAACATCTTCTGAGGATGTGGAAAGACAAAGAAAGAGCGAGATTGGGTATGTAAAGAAAATATTCTTATAAGCAGAAGATGCAACCATAAATATCTTTTTGTATGGCTATTATGGAAATGAATATGTTGGTATGAGGGAAAACGAATATTTTGGGTGATATGAGCAATCTGGAATAAAAGATTAAAAACAATTTCTCTTGCAGATATTTTGGAAAGGATGGAATTTTAGTTCTGTAGGGTGGGGGAAATGGTTAATTAAATAGCATTTTGTATTTTGGTAGACTGAGAAGGAGCTATGTCATTGTGCATGTATATCGTGCAGTCTATTTATCTGGTGTGGAACTAGAACCCACAGCCTTCTGCACCAAAGGCAAGTGTATTACCTGTTACTACACTGACATTGGGAAATTGGCATTTTTTCTGTACTACTTTTTTGAATCCATACTATTAGCAGGCTCTGCATTAGCAGAGCAACAAAGATAAACAGGTAGAAAAGCAAACCCTCCAAACTAAGAAGAAACACAGCAGGTTCCAGACCAAATAGTAGAAGAAAATATAACCAACCCTTGACCAATTCAGGCCCAAACCAGAGAAAGTAAGAGCAAAACACGATGCAAAGCAGTGAAAGTACTTAGTGCTGGAAGTGCCTGATTTAATTTTGTGGACTTTATTTCTTTCTAGTGATGCTGTTGCTTTTTCTTGTTCAGGTGTGGACTTGGTCAAAGGAAAGATAAACAGGTGTATTTCCCAGTGGCATTAATCTTAGTTCAATACAGCAAAACCAGAAATTCCAACTCACCATTACAGAAACGTATCATCATCCTTAAATGCAATCCATTCAGAACAGTAATTATGCAATGATGCAATAATATTAAGCTAAAATAAAGTGAATTACTTTTTAGAGAATGAGTGCCTTTGAAAAGGAGGTAAATCTAGTAGTCATTGACAATGGTGTTGTTTTAATTTCATTTGCAGTGACCTTCAAAAAATACAAGGCAGGAGAGTAGCTTTAGGAATTATTTAACTCATCTTCAAAGGAGGAGGGGGAAAAATCTTCAATAATATAGCTAGATCAGTATGTTAATAAGTCAAGGGAGAATTACAGTCTCAGGTTTTAAGAAAAGTACATGAATTGCAAATAATCCATTGAATAATAATAAAATATACTACTTCAACCTATCATGAAGAAAATAATTATACCTGTGTCATAAATCAGTTACATCTTTAAGAATCATAATGACTTTCATTCCAAAAAAGTTTTGTACTAAATTATGTCCATGTTTCAATCATCCTCTGAAAAAACCTTGATGGTATTTAGAACTAAGCATAATTTGACCATGCAGAGAAAAATACATTACAAAGTTAATGTCATGTGGCCTGATGAAGATTAGGCATGCATGATTGTTTTTCATAAATTATCATGCCAAGAAACAGTATTGCATAATTAATATCTGCAGCCATAATAATGGTTTTAACCATGCATTTGAAATGGATTGTGCAATGAGGGAACATGTAATATGGAAAAAGTGACATTCGGGGGCATGCCTGATGCTAAACAAGTTCACACATGCTTTACAGATGCTTTTAGTTGCTACATGGCCACAGCAGGCAGTCCATACAAGAACACAACATCAAAGTAATAACTGATTGTTCTATCTCCCACCTCTTTCATATTCAAATAATATAGTCAGAAATGACAAAGAGCAAGCAGCGGTGTATGAAGGACAATAGAAAGGGAAGAGAGATATGAGAAAAGGGAAAAAGAGTCCACTATTTGGGACAAGTGCCTCATTATTTGTTTTTCAGATAAGGGTAGAGGGGCAAAAAGCAATGGGATAGTATAGGTGGGAAAGATGGTATAGGGATGTAATCAGGAGCAGATGAACAACTATACTGCACAGAGAAAGACAGAGAAGGAATCGGTGACTCAAAAGGGATTTTCAGAGGAGAGGCATACGATGACAAAGGAGAACAACTTGTGGTATGGTGGATAAGACAATAAACAAAGGATGAGGAGAGGTACAAAAAGATGGAGATTTAGAGGAGTGGTGAAGGCCTACCAAACTGGTCTATAATTGAAACCACCCAAAAGTCTGGCACCTCCGCAGCTCATAGCATACTTGGAGGCCACCTCTGCTGGATCAGTAGCATACCTCTTAGATTTTTGCAGACTGTCCAGATTTTTGCCTCATATTTTTTAGCTTTGCATATAAAATATGTGTTTTTTTGGCAAATCCCTGAGGACTGTATTTGCTAATTAATGACAGACATCTGAGATTCATAGGTTCATAGGTTGGTACTAGGCTATCAGCCCTAGGGCCTATACAAGCCTAGCCATAACAATTCCCTGGCACTATTTACTTCCCTGGACCCCTGTCTAGCAGGGTGACTGACATGATCCCTGGGGTGAATTTCCTTTCTCCCATCCAATCATCAAGGTTCCTTTTGAAGAGGGCCAAAGAGGTGCTCTACTTGACATGTATGGGCAGTCTATTCCAGAGTCTGGGGAGTTTCTGGGTCAGGAACCTATCCCTCCAGCATGTTTTGTTTATTGTGATGACAAGGTTTAGAACCTTGGAGCGTGTGGCTCTGAGGGATTGGGATTTCTTTAAGTATAGCATGTCCAACAGCTCTGGGTTTGGCATGGCCTTGTATGTTAAGCAGAAATCGCCTTGGAGTAGACGATATGTGACAGTATAGCTGGAGTTTTTTAAGGGGGTCAGTATAGGGCATCTGCTTTAGGCCTGCGATTCTTTTAGTGAGGTATTTCTGTGGCCTTTCCAGTTGTTGCAGATGTCTTGAGAGGTACATACCAAATGAGGCATAGTATTCTATAATGGGTCTAATGAGTGATGAGTACAGTGGGACAATTAACTCATTTTTTCTGGATGAAAAGCCCTTAGTGATGAGGTATGCCACATAGAAGGATTTCCTGACTGTTGTGGCAATGAAGGTGATACCACTGTCCACCTGTGTCCCTAAGTCTCTTATCACACTTTCAGTGTTTAATGTACTGCCACCTATGTGGTAATTCATGGGTAAATGTTTTTTCCCAAAGGGGATAACTATACATTTCTTGGCACTGAGGTTGAGCCCATGGCTCTGGCACCAAGCATCTGTTTCTGTAAGGCCCTTTTGTAGAGTATCAACATAATTTGGGGATTCAATAATGGCTCTCAGTTTGCAGTCATCTGCAAACTTTGTTAGCCAGAGACTCTTAGTGTCAGCCTGTACTTCAGAGAAGTAGATGTCAAACAAGAGAGGTCCCAGGACTGAACCCTGAGGTACTCCACTTGTCAGTTGTCTGGAGGTGGATTTGGAGTCAGCTACTTTTACAGTCTGGGTTCTGTCAGTAAACCAGTTGGCAACCCATCGAGTGACATAGGGATTAATGCACAACTTAGTAAGTTTATCTATGATTCCAGAGTGGAGGATAGTGTCAAAGGCCTTGGCGGGGTCCAGATAGGCTGTGTGGACTGCCTTACCCTCATTCACGGCTCTGAAAACTGATTTGAAGAAGTCAATCAGGTTCAGGAGACAAGATCGACCCTTCACCAACCCAAACTGGGTGGGGTCCAGTGTTTTAAGGGTGCCAATGTCTTTGTTTATAAGTTCCACGATAATATGTTCCATGGCCTTGCAGATCAGGCTTGTCAGACTGATGGGGCAGTAGTTCCCAGGATCCAAGGTGGATCCCCCCTTGTGGAGTGGGATAACTGTAGCTGTGCGCCACTCAGTGGGCATGAAGCCTGAGGTGAGGGTATGATTAAACATGACACTTAGGTGATGTGCCAGTTCATTTTGTAGTTCATGTAGTACACAGACCGGGATGTCATCTGGTCCCATGGATGCTGTATTCTTAGCTTTGGAGAGTGCATTTTTTTACCTGTGTGGCCATTATTAGCAGAATTTGGCAATCTTTCAGTATTGAGATGGGCCATTTAGGGGGTGAGAGGGGGGTGAAATTAGCACTGAAGCGATCTGCCAGGATATTGGCAATATCCTTAGGATCAGTATATCTAATGACACTCTGTTGTAGCTCAGAGCAGATCTGAGCATTGCCATTTAGATTCTTGACATAGTTATAGAATGCCTTGTGGTTGTCTTTGTAATCTTTGGCAATTTTATTTTTGTAACGAGCTTTGGAGGATTTTATGAGGGATCTCAGCTTCTTACTGAGGCTGGTAAGGGAGGATTTTGCATCCTGGTATTTTCCTCTTTTCTGCAATAGTTTCTTCCTTTTGTTGTAAAGTTTGTTTATGGCAGGGGACAACCAGATTGGCTTCCTTTTTTTGGAGGAGAGGATCTTGATTCTAGTTGGGATGGCATGATTCATGCATGAGTGGATGTGCTTGTATAGTGCCTTAGTGTAGGACTCAGCAGTCGAACTT
Organism: Protopterus annectens; assembly: GCF_019279795.1. NCBI lineage: Eukaryota > Metazoa > Chordata > Ceratodontiformes > Protopteridae > Protopterus > Protopterus annectens. Next base: position 1,705,987,207 of record NC_056726.1, on the reverse strand, counting down.
TCAGTTCCTGTCTGCATGGGTGTCATGAACTTTGTAACCTCTGACTTGCGTAGCATGAAATTAGCTTTGGAGAAGTTTTTATGGAGGTTTCCTTACTGGGGGGTGGGGGTGGGATGTGGATGTTAAGGGTGATTAACTTATGTACTGATCTGACCAATGAGGGGGTGACCATAGATGTGGAGCATTGATTTCCTATGTTGGTAATGACCAGGTCTAGGATATTGGAGCCCCTGGTGGGACTATGCATTAGTTGATCCAGGGCATTGGAATTTATGAATTCCAAGAACCATTGGGCAAAGGTGGTGGTACACAAGTAGTTTTCCCAGTTAATGGCAGGGTAGTTGAAATCACCCAGTATTAGGTTATTTGGTTGTATATTAATATTTTCCAGTATGTTTAGAAAGGTGTAGTGAGAATCTTGGGGCATGGTGAGGGATCTGTAGCAAGCTATAATTTGGATTGCAGTCTTACCTAGTGTTAGTTGTACCTGGAGAATTTCAGATGCATTGTGTTGGGCAACCTGGTGGTGTGAATATCCTTGGTGAATATGGATACTCCTCTACCTTTACTGTTTTGATCCTGGTTTGGTGGCCGAAAAGTGTGGTAAGAGTTGTAGCCTGGTACTGCAGGGGTGCTTTCTGCAGCCTTGAACCAGGTCTCAGTTACTGCACAGATATTGATGTTCTCCATTTTTAGGAGTGCCTCGAGAGAGTGCATTTTGAGGTTTAGACTTCTAGCATTGAGTAACATTACCTTCAGATTTTGCATGCTTGCACCTGTTATGGGGGTGATTTTGTCCTTTGAACTTTGCCTAAAAAAGGCACTATAGGGGTAGCAAGAGCCTTTGCCAGTAACCTGAATCCCAGGGCCGACAGGTGCAAACCATCTCTGGCAAAGCATCATGGTCTGTTGATCATGTCGTTCCAGGCAGACAGATAATGGATTCCCTTTGAATGACACCAGAAGTGTAGCCAATTGTTGAAGTCAATCATTTTGTCCTTATATTGTGGCATCATTCTGAGCTAAAGCAGGATGCCACTCAGGGCTAGGGTCATACCTGCCTGGGCCACATGATCCAAGAGCTCTTCCATGTCTCTTTTCATGTAGTCCAGGGAGGTACGTCTCAAGTCATTCACTCCAACATGGACAATGACAGAGTCATATTTGTACTTGTTGTGGAGTGACTTGAGTGCATAAGTTATGTGGCGGATCCTGGCACCTGTCAGGCAGCTCACTGTAATTTTCTCCTTGTTCAGCCTGGTGAGTAGGACATCAGTGCGCCTGGCTATAGAGTCACCTATGGCCAAAGTGTTAGGTACATTGTCTTGCCATAGGGGCTTTTGCTGAGTGGCACACTGGTGTTGTGAGCTATGTGACACTTCGGTTGTGAATGGTGTTTGTTTACGTTTCAGCTTCGGAGGTTTTTGTTGCTTGGGCAGGTTACAGTTAAGGGCCTTTGAATATGTGGATTTAGTGTTGTTATGTGTGGGTGTTAGTGGTATGAGTTTAGAAGGGCTATGTGTTGCTTGAGGTGTAGTGCAGGTGTTAACCTTCTCCTCTTGACTGTCTATCACAATCTTGGGTGGAGAGAGCTTTGCTTCCAGTTTTGCTATGTAAGTGCATCTCTGACAGGTTGTAGCATTGGGTGGTAGGAGGAGAATGTTTTCTGTGTAGATGAGGCAATTGCTGCATTGCCCCAGTATGCCCAGATTCACCAGGTGGACAGGAGACACTGAAGCTGACCCTTGGACATGCTTGGTTTGATGTTTTTTTTTTTTAAAGTACTGGAGTTGTTTTCCCTTACTTTAGCAAGGTACTTTGTAATTATAGGCTGTTTAGTGCCTATGATTAATTTTCCTTATTAATAAGGATAGTTGAGTGCTTGTATCAGTTTAAGGCATCCTAGTGCTTTCCAGCAGGTATTAGAGCAAGTGCTAGTCACAGGGATGCTTAAAGGTAAGATGAAAAAAATGGTTTATCCTAAACACTGCAGTGTGCACTAGAGAAGTTAGATGTGAAAGTAGGTAACTTACGTTTTATCTGTCTAAAAAGTTAAGTTTTAGTGGAGAGTCACCATTTTTAAAACAACAAGATAGATTGAAAGGGGGTGATCTCTTTTGTATTCTGGTATTATGGAATACAGTAGAATGGCTAATAAATTTAAATAGTTGAAGGGGATTGATTTCATATAATGATAATTTTGTGCTTACTCACACAAGCCAGTGAAAGCAGAGAGGAAATGAGATATATGGTCAAATTAATATAAGAGGCAGACAACTAGAAATACAGTGGTATTTAAGAACATGACAGTGACAGGGTGGGGAAAAATTGCTGCCTAACTCACAAGAGACAGAGCTGTGGGTCTTTTGAAGTTTTAATATGCAGTTAAAAGCAGAACACAAGGAAAACACAAGGTAAAGAAAACAAATCACAGCACTCTAGATATAAAAAGGCAATAAACTAATACAAAATACAACAAATAAAAAGCAAACCAAACTTTCACTCACAGCAAAGTGTAGCAGAGTATGGGTGAGCCTTTCCAATAAAGCTCTGAAATGTTTTATTTTACCCCTTAAATAGAAGGTTTAGTTCCTAGCTTCACTCCCTCAGTTCACAAATGATTAACCTTAAGTGACCTCTTCTGTCTTATGTATGAGTCCTTAATTGATCAGTTCTAATTTCTGCCTGACTCAAAAGAGACAGAGCTGTGGGGTCTTTTGAAGTTTTAATATACAGTTAAAAGCAGAACACAAGCAAAACACAAGGTAAAGAAAACAAATCACAGCACTTGAAATATGAAAAGGCAATAAACTAATATAAATACAACAAATAAAAAACAAACCAACATTTCCCTCACAGTACAGTGTAGCAGAGTCTGGGTGAGCCTTTCCAATAAAGCTCTGAAATGTTTTATTTTACCCCTTAAATAGAAGTTTTAGTTCCTAGCTCCACCCCCTCAGTTCACAAATGATTAACCTTAAGTGACCTCTTATGTATGAGTCCTTAATTGATCAGTTCTAATTTCTGCCTGACTCACAAGAGACAGACCTGTGGTGTCTTTTGAAGTTTTAATATGCAGTTAAAAGCAGAACACAAGCAAAACACAAGGTAAAGAAACTAAACCACATCACTCAAAATATAAAAAGGCAATAAACTAATACAAAATACAACAAATAAAAAGCAAACCAACCTTTCCCTCACAGCAAAGTGTAGCAGAGTCTGGGTGAGCCTTTCCAATAAAGCTCTGAAATGTTTTATTTTACCCCTTAAATAGAAGGTTTAGCTCCTAGTTCCACCCCACAGTTCACAAATGATTAACCTTAAGTGACCTCTTCTGTCTTATGTATGAGTCCTTAATTGATTAGTTCTAATTTCTGTCTGACTCACAAGAGACAGACCTGTGGGGTCTTTTGAAGTTTTAATATGCAGTTAAAAGCAGAACACTACCAAAACACAAGGTAAAGAAAACAAATCACAGCACTCAAAATATAAAAAGGCAATAAACTAATACATAATACAACAAATAAAAAGCAAACCAACCTTTCCCTCACAGCAAAGTGTAGCAGAGTCTGGGAGAGCCTTTCTAATAAAGCTCTGAAATGTTTTATTTTACCCCTTAAATAGAAGGTTTAGTTCCTAGCTCCACCCCTCAGTTCGCAAATGATTAACCTTAAGTGACCTCTTCTGTCATATGTGTGAGTCCTTAATTGATTAGCTCTAATTTCTGCCTGACTCACAAGAGACAGAGCTGTGGGGTCTTTTGAAGTTTTAATATGCAGTTAAAAGCAGAACACAAGCAAAACACAAGGTAAAGAAACTAAATCACATCACTCAAAATATAAAAAGGCAATAAACTAATACAAAATACAACAAATAAAAAGCAAACCAACCTTTTCCCCACAGCAAAGTGTAGCAGAGTCTGGGTGACCCTTTCCAATAAAGCTCTGAAATGTTCAGATCTTTCATATCTTATCATATATTTCATATCCTTTAGAAAATGCATGGTAACACAAAACCATTTATTCTAGCACCTTTCTAAGTTTATAATAGCAATATTTAAAATGTGTCCCTTTTTTGAGACTTTGTCCACCTATTTTAATAGGGTCATAGGTGCTTACTAGGCTAACAACCAAAAGGGCCTTTTTAAGCATAGCCACACATCCCAAATCATTGACAGGTTCTGGTACCCTTGATATGTGTAAGCAGGATCTTGGGAAATGCATCATTTACATGCAGGAGCCTGGGATATGAAACATTTACAGGCTGCTTGTGTCCATTACAGACAAACCAGGGATGAATTTCCTGTTCCCCATCTAATTGCCCAAGTTACACTTGAATTGGGTTAGGGATTAACTCTGATTCACATAGATGTGGAGCCTGTTCTAGAGATGGGGTAGTCTCTGGGATACATACCAGTGTCTCCAGCAGGTCCAATTTATATCAGAGGTAAGGTTTAAATCTTTAGAATGTGTAATTCTGGTGATGTTTGTTTTGTGGATATGCAGGAGGTCCATCAGAGAGGTGGTGGGGGGGGGGGTCTGATGATGCCCTGTATAACAGGAACAGATCTCCCCTCAACAGCCTATAGGAGACAGAATGCAGGGATAGGGCCTTCAGGTGGACTGCATAGGACATGCTACTTATGGTCTATATTCTTTTAGTGAGGAACATCTGTGGAAGTTCAAATTGTTGGACATGCCAGGTTAGGTACAAGCCAAAGGGGGCTTTGTACCCAATGATAGGTCTGATGAATGCTGAATATGGTGGAACAATGACATCTTGAACCTAGATGCCATACCTTTGTTTATAGGTTGCGCAACACAGAATGATTTTCTCACTACTGTAGACATGGCCAAATAATAGATTACTGTCTGTGTGTGTACCTAAGTCCATGCCTACTGGGTCAACTCTAAGGGGTGTGTTGTTAATATGATAGTTACCAAAGGTGGATGACTTCTTGAGGGGTATTGTTATGCATTTCTTGGAATTTAGGTTTAGTCCATATCTCTGATAACAGTTGCTTGTCTGTGTTAGCCCTTCCCAGAGAACATATGTGTTGATGTGGAACTCAATGAAAGGTCATGATGCAATTGTCTGCAAATTTAGTCAGCCAGAGGCCATTGCTATTGGCCTTGAATTCAGAGAAGTAAATGCCAAAAAGGAGCAGTCTCAGAACCAATCCCTTAGGATCTCCACTTGTGAATGACGTCTTTGTAGAGGTGGGATTCCTGACTCTAACTTCCTTGATCCTGTCTGTGAGTCAGTTGGCTATCCACTGGATGACATAAGGGGTTGTACCTAACCTCTTTAGTTTGTCAACAATTTCTGCATGTGATATTATGTCAAATGCCTTTGTTAGGTCAAGGAAGACAGTGTGAGCCATTTTGCTCTCATCCATTGCTTTGGTGACCTTCTCAAATAAATCCACTAGGTTGGGTAGGTATGACCTGTCCATGATGAAACCAAATTGGGATGGGTCCAGTGTCTGGAGGTTTACTATATCATTATTGATCATTTCCATGATAATTCTTACCATGGCTTTGCATATTAGGCTAGTGAGACTTATGGGTCTGTAGTTTCCAGGATCTGTAGATGGCCCACCTTTGTGCAGAGGGATGACTGTTGCTGTTCTCCATTCATGAGGCACAAAGACTGTTTGGACACTACAATTAAATAGAAATTCAAGAGGGCCTGTTAGGTCATGTTTCATTCTGTTTAGAAAGCATCCTGGGATATTATCTGAGCCCATTGATGCAGTGTTCTTGGCCTTAGAGATTGCTTTAAGGACCTGTCCCTCATTATAGGGGAGGTTATATCTGATGGTATTTTGTGAGGGAAGTAAAGTTGGAGCTGAATTTGTTGGCCAGTAGGTTTGCTATATATTCTGGCTCAGTATAGGTGGCTCCATTTAAAATGAGCTCTGCACACAATTGTATATTGCCTTTGAGATTGTAGACATAGCTAAATAATGTCTTGTGGCTGTCCATGGCCTGGGATGCTAAATATACCTCAAATTTGGATTTGGTAGACTTTATTTGTCCTCTGAGTTGATTGTTTAGTGTAATGAGAGTGCTTTTATCCTGCTGGGCACTGTATCTCCTAATTTTTGCCATGATTTTCTTCCTTCTGTTATACAGCCTATTGATTTTGTGATTCCACCAGGGTGGCTTGTTTTTTTTTTTTTTTTTTTAATTAGTTCTGTACTTCTTCCTGGAGGGTACAGCTGCCTCTTTGCAGCTATTAACACGTTTGTATAGGGTTTCTCTGAAAAGTTCTGCATAGGCAACAGTGTTCTCAGAGTTTATGGGGGCTTGAGTTTTTGCCAGGTTATCACTTAATAGCAGAAAGTTAGCCTTAGAGTAGTTCCTTAATTTTCCAGGGTTAGCTGGGGGTCCAGGTTTTATTTTTACTTCATAGGAGACCATTTTGTGGTCTGATCTTACCAGGAAAGACATTACACTAGGGGGTGTGCAGCACTCTCCCATATTAGTGAGGTCCAGATCTAGTATGGTTGCTCCTCTTGTTGGTGTATTGACAATTTGGTCCATGGAGTTTGTACAAAATCCAGGAATCTCTGTGCCTATATACTTGGTGTCATATAGGATTCACAGTTAATAGTGAGGTAATTAAAGTCACACATGAATATAACATTGGGTTGCATGGTGAGTGCTTCTAATACATTTAAATACATTATGTGGGTTTTTGGGTCATAGAGAGGTACCTATAGCTTGCAAGGAAGTGATGTTGGATTTTTCCTATGGTGAGTTGAACATGGAGAAGCTCAAATGTATTGTCCTGTTTGACTAGCCTTGAGGTATATTTATTTTTTATGTAAATCGAGACAGCTCCACCGTTAGTCCCTGTCTGTGTAGTAGCTGGTCAAAACATGTGGAAGGCATTATAACCTTGCACTGTCAATGTGTTCTCCATGGCTTTAAACCATGTCTCAGTGACAGCACAGAAGTCAGCATTCTCTAGGTTGAAGAGAGCTTTTAGGGAGTGGAGTTTTTTGTTTAGACTCTTAGCACTGAGCAGTAATGCCTTTAGATTTTCTTGGTTTTGATTTGCTATGTCGGAAGTACTTTCAGTTTGGCATTGCCTAAACATGGTACTATGGGGAAAGCAATGTATTAGCTGACATTCAAAAGCCTGTTGGGGAGAGGTACCTGACAAATCAGCATGGTGTGTTGACCATTTCCTTCCATGCTGACATATATTGCACCCTCCTTAGAATGGCACCAAAAACTAAGCAAGTTATTAAAGTCATCTTTTATTTGTATTGTGGCATAAACCTTGGTATGAATTAATGGATGTAAAGGTAAATGATTCAGGGACATATGGCAAGTATTCATACAGTTCTGGAGATGCTAAGTATGCTGCAAGGCCTCTGTGAGGACCTGAGAGCACTTCAAGTACTGTGATATATTTGGGAAGAGTGATACAGCATACAGGGAGTTAGAGTGACATTCCTGGTAATAGTAGAGGCAGTCAAGTTGACAACCACTGGGGGCACATCCATGCAGATGAGAGAAATAAGCTGCCATGACCATGTTTGAGTATGGATGAGAATTATAGAAACAGATGGTGTTCATCAGACTTGGGATAGCTTTACTGTCTACTCCATAGCAGGCTTCTTAAATTCCTGGATGTGGAGACTTCCATAGATGTGGCTGATGTTGTTCCAGCACCATTGGTCGCATACCCCATTGTGCAAGCAAGTCAGGGTCCTGAATTGCAAATCCATCATAACAACTGCATATGTGATGGCCCTCATTATCATATACACACGGATTTGCATATTATTACATGGTCAGTCGCATGCACTGTATACTATGCTGTGCTATTTTTACAGTAGTGCATTGCACTATGTGTGCCTCTGAACTTCTCTTGCCTGCATATCACCACTCACTGCACTTTTATGGGTAATGCCAGCCATAATTTTAAGACTATTGCCTTTAGCTAAATCATCTCAGAGATAACAGCTCTACCAATAATGATTTACTGGCGCATATGAGAGAATTTTTCATTGTAATTAATTTGTGTCTTTTCAGGTGTAGTGAATACAGTTTCTTGTGTTTATTTGTATGACTTGTTGCAAACTGATTGAAAAAACATAGTTGTTCTTTTTATATAATGTTTATATTTATTTATGTAAGTGCCACATATCAGGGATGACCTTGGAGCATTGGCTGTTTAGGTGACCTGCTTAGAGGCATACACTGGGCAAATGGAATTTATGAAAATTAAACTAAGGAATGCAAGATGAAATCTGTTCAAGTTTAATTTTATTTAAATGCTAAAATCTAATTGCTGTACAAGTTTAAAATTTCAAATAGACTACTTAGAAACATTGGATGAACAATGCAAAAATAATGAGATATAACACACAACTAAATAAAAATGATAAACATTATAATGAGGAAAGACTCTAACTGGGTATTTCCAGACATGGAGAAAGGGTATAACACGTTCCTGAGATAGATGACATGGGCAGTTCTGTGGCTGTTTGCAGTCTGAGAAACACTGCAGAATAATTGGAGGCTATCTACAACAACCCATTCACACAACTATTAATGGCATTTTTTAATCCCTGGGTGACAAGGTTAGCCACACTAGATTTGTAACCTCTGTTTGTAAGCCATTTGAGATGGTATTTATACTACTAAGCAAAATTTGGCCAGGCCATTAAAGAACATCCCCAACTTTTTTGAGCACTAATATATGGAAGAATGACAAGATGGAGGCTAGCAGAAGTAACAGCACTGAGGGGCAATGTCTTTCAGCTTTTCCTGGTTAGGGGTCATCACAGCAGATCACTGGTCCACAGATTGATTGGCAGTGGATTTTTACAGTGCTGAGTTGCCAGCCCAACCTTCAGAGAAGGCACACCCACACACACCTACCTGAATGTCTTTAAATCTCACTCAGCTGTAGGGAGGACATACAGACTTCCACACAGAAGGCACTCCAGCCGAGAATCGAGCCAAAGAATCTCTTGCTGTAAGGTGACAACGGTAACCACTGCACAACCACAGCCACACTTAGTAACAGCATTGAGGAGAACAGAGTTAAAATCATTTGAAAATATGGAGAAGAATTCTAAACAGAAGGAAATCAAGATGGATAATGTACATATGCTGTTGTGTAGACATAAAGAGCTGATTATGTCATTGTTGCAGATAACACAAGCAGCATTTATCTGCTTCTCAGACTAATTCTATGCAGGTTTGTATTATAGTAACAGAAATGAAAGACAGTGATATATAGATTGAAAAAGTCCTGGAGTTACTTGACAAGGAGAAACCAGGAAATGAATCTGCTGAATTGTGAGGTAAGATAGCAGATCTTGTATTTACTAAGGATGAGGAACAGAAAAATAAGTTTTTGATAAGGTACTGGCAGAGAAGAACCATTTTGCAAAACAAGTAAAGAGCAGAAGTAGTTAGTGGTAACAAGATGCAAGAAAAAGTTACTATGACTGCTTTACTATGTTAAAAAGAAGCAGTGTGAGACTAAGAAATAGAAATAGTACTGATGTAGATCATTAATTTGTTTGGGACAGTTTTGTAAAGTAATTATGTCTTCTGTAAGAGATGTAAGATCTTTTATTGATTTAGTTTCTGTGAGATTATACTTAAAACTGAAATTTTGCTGCATATTTTCCTAAATGAATATGAAAAGAAAATGGGCATTTATCCATGGAACAACTATATTTTTGTAGGTTAAGCACTGAATTGTAAATGCAGTTCAGAACTGATGTTATGGAACAGGAATTATTTTTATTTATTTATTTATTGCCATGTACTATAATTAGAACAATGTTATAAATGTGGCAGTTTGCTACATGCACAATAATATATAAATTACATAATAGTGTATTATCATAATGAGAGTATGGGCAGTGTGTGCCACTGTTACTGACTTGGAAGGAGGAATTCATTTTTTTTACTTAAATATTGTCTCAAAATTGAAAAATGAATAAAATAACAGACACAAATGTGTATGGGATGATGGTTGGGAAATGGATGTTGCGCTAAATGCAAAGCAGAATGTTTTGAAAAATGAACCTAGTGTGATATTTGTAGAAGATTTTAGGGATACAATAAAGTAGCAAGATTAGCCTAATCCTGTTATTTTTGAGGGAGCATGAAGCATTTAAGTCAAAGCTGTAAAAAGGTTAAGTACAACCTATATGAGAGATGGCTCATAAAGTGAATACAAGAAAAAGTAGTTCAGAGTGAGTGGAGAAGGTCATATTTGGTTTGAATGTACACAAAAAGAAACTGTAACAGTACAAAAGGAAACTGTAGAAGTTATCAAAATATTAATCATACAACTACAGAAAAAAATAAGGCTGCATGAGGAGGTTTTGAAGAATGTGAGCATAATCTTGCTATCTACGTATAGGCTTTCTGGAAGCTGAAATTGAGATATGCAATATGTGTTGCAACTGTTAAGTGCACAATCTCATAAGGAAGAATGGAAGTGGGAGAACTGGTTAGACCAGACAGGAGAAATACTATAAGTGTAAGGAAATTAAAGTTTAGAAATATTCCTCCAAAACTTAAAAAGGAAAGGAATAATGCTAGAGTGGCATCAATTAATGTTAACAGTCTTGTAAATATGTTCAGAAGATTATCAGTGTTGGAATGGTGGGTAGGTTTATGTTCATAGGTTCATAGGATGATACTAGGCTGTTGGCCTGAAGGCTCTTATTAGCCTAGCTAAGAATTTTGCCCATGCTACCCCAAAGTCAGCATCTGTTTCCCCTGTCCAGCAGGGACATAGGTGGGGTCCCAGGGGTATATTTTCTTTTTCCCATCCGGTTGTCCATGTTCCTCTTAAACAGGGCTAGAGAGGTACTCTGCTTGAAATAGAGAGGCAGTCTATTCCACAGATGGGGGAGTCCTTGATACACAAATCTATCCCACCAACAAGTTCTATTAATGCCACAGACCAGGTTAAGGCCTTGTGTACAGGTTGCACAAGTGGAGTTTGACTTATGGATATGCAGAAACTCCATCAAGGCTGGATCTGAGATGGCCTTGTATGCCAGACATAGGTCACCTCTGAAAAGTCAGTATGAGACTGAGTACAGTGACAGGGCTTTTAGCCTCTCTGTATAGCATAGGTTTTTGAGACCTTGGATATTCCCGGTCAGGAACCTCTGTGATCCCTCGAGCTGCTGCATGTGCTTGGCAAGGTACATGCCGAAGGGGGCATTGTACTTGATAATGGGTCTGATAAGGGAGAAGTACAGGGGTGTTATGACTTCCTTTTTCCTGGATGAAATACCCTTACTTATGAGGTGGGCCATGCAGAAAGCCTTCCGTACAATGGAGGCAACATCATGGTCAAAATTAGGTTGCTATCAACCTGAGTGCCCAAGTCCCTCACAACTCATTGAGTGCTTAGTACATTGTTATTAATGTGATAATTAGTGGGGATGCAATTTTTCCCAAAGGGGATAATGATGCATTTCTTGGCATTCAGTTTAATGCCATGCTTTTGGCCCCAGTCATTAGTTTGGGTAAGGCCCTCTTGGAGGATGTTCACATCACTAGGGGAATTTAAGACAGCACCCAACTTGCAGTCATCTGCAAACATGGTTAGCCACAGATCACTGGTTTTGACTTGCACCTCAAAAAAGTATACCCCAAACAGTAAAGGCCCCAAGATCAATCCTTGGGGTACACCACTCATTACAGGTATACTACTTGCAGTGTCTTGCCCTATTTCAACTGAGTGGTTTCTATCAGTAAGCCAGTTACCTAACCATCTGGTAACATACAGTTTGATACCTAGCTGGGAGAGTTTATCTATTATGCCTGAGTGGGCAATAGTGCTGAAGGATTTGGCTAGGTCAAGGTAGGTGGTGTGCACTGTCTTCTCCTCATACATGGCTTTGGTGACTGTTTTGAAGAAGTCAACCAAGTTTAACAGGCATGAACTCCCTTTGACAAAACCAAACTGTGTGGGATCAAGTGTTTGGAAGTTGCCAATTTCCTTGTTTATAAGGTCCATAATAATGCATTTCATGGCCTTGCATGTCAGGCTAGTTGGGCTGATGGGCCTATAATTGCCTGGGTCAGTAGACGCCCACCTTTGTGTAGAGGGATGCCAGTGGCTGTCCTCTGTTTGGCTAGGATGAAGCCAGTACTCAGGCTTTGGTTGGATAGGGTGTCGGGTGCCTAATGGAGTTGAGAGCTCATGCCTGAATTCATGTAGGATACAGGCAGGGACGTTGTCGGGTCTGATGGAGACTGTATTTTTTTGTCTTTGAAAGGGCATTAAAGACCTTCTCCCTGGTTTTGAGGGCAGGGCAGCAAGTGCTGGAGATGTCCTGGTTTACTGATGGGGGGACAGGGGGTTAAAGTTTTCAGTGAACCTGTCTGCCAGCAGGCTGGCTATATCTACATCATTTGTCTATGTGGTGTTATTGACCCCCAGTTCAGAGCAGATTTGGGTGTTATCTTTGAGATTGCAGATGTATGTGAAGAAAGCCTTGTGATTGTCCTAAGTGGATGTGGCCAATTTGGACTCAAAGTTAGCCTTAGAGGATTTCACCAGTGACCTTATTTGTTTGTTCAGACAAAGGAGAGATTGATTCCAACTTGGCACCTGCTCCTTCTCTGTCCTGGACAGCAGTTTGTTTCCTTATATTATAGAGTTTCTTTATTGCTGCTTTCTACCAGACAGGTTTACTCTTCCTTAAGGAAGATGTCTTGGTCCTGTCAGGTATTGCTGAGTCCATACAACTATATAGGTGCTCATATAGTTTTTAGTGTAGGCTTGGACATTAATGCTAGTTCCAACTGAAGGGATGGTGGCTGTCAAGCTGCCTGTACCTGCTCTCAGGAGTTTGTAGTCAGCTTTAGAAATTTTTTTTGTTTGACCCTGATAGGGGGGGGGGGGGCAGGGGAGATGGTGACTCTGAAAGTAATTGCTTTATGGTCGGATCTTACCAAGGAGGATGACATGGTAGAGGTGGCATCTCATGTTGGCTAAGACCAGGTCCAGGATATTATCACCTCTCATAGGGATGTCAACCAGCTGATCCTATGCATTAACATTGGTGAAGCTGAGGAATCTCTGGGCTTCATGTTTGGGCTAGAATAGGTCTTCAGCTCTATGGTTGGGTAGTTAAAGTCACCCAGGATCAGGGTAGAGCGTTGAATCTTGATGGATTCAAGTAAGTCCAGATAGGTGGAGTGGAGTGGGCATATTGAGTCATGGTTGGGAGTCTGTAGCTAGCTATGATTTGAATACAGTTAATTGTACTTGGAGTGTCTGCTGTATGTCATACCATTTGACCAGCCTGAAGGTGTGCATATCTTTGATAAATATTGAAATTCCACCTCCTTTGGCTTTGTAGCCCTCCATTTTGGGTCTGAAAGTATGTTAGGATGAGTAACATGGTATGGCTAGGGTGCTCTCTGCAGCTTTGAACTAGGTTTCAGTGACTGTGCAAATGTCAGCATCCTCCAGGACAAGGAATGCTTGCAATGAGTGCAGTTTCATGCTAATACTTCTAGCGTTTAGCAGCATGACCTTTACATTACATTTAGAAGAATTTATCTTGTTGGTAATTTTGTGCTCAAGACTTTGCCTAAAAAGGCACTATAGGAAAGGCAAAAGTCTTTGCCAGAAGCCTGAAGCCCAGGGAAGACCTATGAAGGCCATCTCTGGCAAAACATCAGGTCTGTCAATCATATCCTACCAGGCTGTCATGTACTGGATCCCCTTGGAATGACACCAGAAACTAAGCCAGTTGCCAATCATTTTCTGTTTGTATTGAGGCATCATTCTGGGTGATGGTAGGATGCTGCTTAAGGCTGAGGACATATCTGCCTGGGACACATATTCAGCAAGCTCAATCATGTCTTTTTTCATATAATTCAGAGAGGTACATTTCAAGTCATTCACATCAACATGGACTATGACTGAGTCATAACAGTACCTGTTGTTAAGAGACTTCAGTGCTGAGTGATATGGTGGATTCTAGCACCAGACAAGCAACTTACCGTGACTTTCTCCTTGTCTAGCCTGGTGAGAGGCATATCTGTGTGTCTCAAGATGGAGTTTCCTATGACTAGTATGTTGGGTTTGTGGCTGTGCCTTAGAGGCTGTGAGACACAGGCATATGTACTATGTGTGATTCTTGGTGCTGTGGGTTGTGATATGCATGTGTGGTTTTGCTTCAGAGGTCTCTTTTGTTTAGTTATGTTTTTGATGAGAACATCCACATATTTAGGAATGTGTTGTACAGGTCTGGGTGATGTTAGTGGTGTGGTGGCCATAGTGTTTGCACAGAGAAACTTTGCAGTGCCAGATGTACTGGCGTGTGACTGAGCAAGGATTCTAGGTTCTTAATGTAATTGCATCTCTCACATATTGTGTTCCTAGGTGATGGTAGTATGTATAGATAAGGCATTTACTACACTGTCTCAGGATGCCCATATCAACCTGACTAGCAGGAGAAACCATAAGAAATTGTCTATGTATGGTTGTCAGAATCTGTGGAAGAGAGGTCAGGGATAGTAGAGTGGGTACTATCTGAGGAGAGTACCTATAGGTGTGAGTAGGGTTGGATAAAATCAATATAGTAGCTGCAAGAGAGGGCCTCACTTATACAGGAGTGCCGATAAGGAAGAAAATGCAGCTGAGATACTTTGTAAAGGGTTAAAACAGCACAGCGGTGGTGTGTGATGTGCAAACAAGCACAAACCCATTCTAATGTGGGGTTTACATACACCAAAAATAATGAAAGTAAAATAGAAACACTGGAATTGACGAATCAACCTTTGTCCCTGAGCTCTTAGCTCAACACCATATGCCAGACCAATTCCAACTAGTTCAATTACTCCCACTAAGTGCAGGCACGCCCCAGCCAACACAAGATGGCATAACAGGAAACACAAATCACACAAACAGATCTGGATACAGCAAAACCTGTAACCAGACTATGCTAAAGATATTTAAAGTCTGTTTAGGTCAATTTAACACAGGACAACAAATACACATTTAAATATAACAGTAGCAAACAAGAGCAAACTGATTTAAACAAAATAACTAATTATCCAATAAAAAAGCTCAAAACTGAGACCTGTTTCAGCAACCTTCAATCAGACGAAGTTCTAACTTCACCCTCCTATCACTAGGGTGCAGGAAACTCTCTCAAAAAAGCTGGCCTGGATTAGTGCAGAAGTTATATAAACAAAGCTAGATTCAGCAGGTCTGAATCTGTTCTATGCTACAGAAAACAAGGAACACCAATTTCATAAAGAAACAGTTCAAATAAGCAGGCACAATAAGCCTTCAACCAGCAGTTCCCATCTCAGAAGGGGAGAATCTACCCTGGTCTCCCACAAGAGTGCAGACCACAAACCTTCTTAATGTAAAATAACTGTCCTGAGCCCATCTGCTTAATCCAGAACTAAGACACATTTAGAATAGACACACCAAGCCTTCAACCAGCAATTCTCAGCTTAGAAGGATGTAAGCTACCTCTCCTGCCACAAGAGTATAGACCAAAAGCCTACCTAATGTAAAACAAATGGTCTAAAGCCCATGTGCTTAAACCAAAAAGCTTTGAATAACAGTTACAATTTAATCAAGCTACTAGCAAGCAGTAATAAATGCAGCAGAATAAATGTAATTGATTTTTATTTGCTGCCTGTTCCTAAAAGAATTCAAAGTAATACAATAGACAGATACATGAATACAGTAAAAGCAGATGAATAAAGTACATTTATTTATCATTTATTTATTTTTAGGTTAAGTGTGAAAGGAGGAAACAAGATAATTCAAGGTTGAGAAACTAAGGGGGTGAGCCTTCCCAAATGATCTCTCTTTACTCAGTAGAATCAACTGAAGAGATGGGACTGGGAAGAGTGTCCAAAATGAGATTTATAGAAGGGACAGGCAACTCAAAAGCCACCAAATTTAAGAACACAAGGAGAACTGGTTAGGTGGGAGGGGAAGAATGCTGTTTCTCAGCTCCCCTCACTAAGTAAGTGATGCTATTTACAGTTTGTAAAGGACTTTTTTGGTAACTTTTGTGTGCTGATCCTATCTGTTTACAATGCACAAGGTTTATAGAAATCAGGCTTAAAATTTATATGGACACAAAATTATATGGAATTAAGAAAATGAACAATGTTCAGGAGTGATATTTTTGTTAACGATATAGCAAAAATATTAACCATTCACATTGTTTATGCTGGAAGAATAACTATGGTAGACATCAGATGGCAAAATATGTATATGTTAAAGAAGGGGAAGAGTTATTTAAAAATATGGTATGTCATGATTAACATAAGCATTATTATAACTGGAGATCTCAAATGTGAGTCAAGAAATAATAAGAAAAAAAGTGAAACAAAATGCTAAAATAATGCAGCAAGTATTGAAATGGAGTTGATTAAGATTATGTAATAAAATATAGGAGTACCAAAATGGAGAGGAACTATTTTTGGAAGTCTTGAGCATTTTAAAACACAATGCATTTGGATTGAAGCGGGTGGAAATGATGATATTATAAAATAAGGAAAAATGATAAAAAGTCTACCAAAAAAGTGTTGCAGACAGATGAAATGTATGAAGAAATTAGGCAGTTTGGAAATGAAACATTATACTATGACAGCTTTTTGTAAGTCCTGTACAGAGTAGTTGGTTATCTTTACATAAAAATACAGAAATATATATCTATAGATGGATTTTCAATTAATTAAATAAAAATACATGAAAAGATAAGAGAAAGTATGTTGAATAATTTAGAAGAAAATAATAGTCAATGTTTTTATAAAGAAAGAATGATTTGTGACAAAACAAAAAGAAAGTTTAGGAATATTTACGTAAACAAGAACAGTTTGTTAGGGGAAAAAAGAAGAGATATCAACATATTTGGCAAAAATTGCAAAATAAAACGTTAAACGGAAACTGGATGTTGAGAAAGGGGAAATAAAGTGCAAAAAAGCTATCATGAATATGAAAGTTTGTATCAAAGCAGTTTATTGTGAGAGCACAGCTGAAGGTAATAATGCGTGGGGTGTGAAGAATGTTTCTGTTGAAGCAATTGAAAGCATGTGCAGTAAGATTACTTTGTATGAATTGGATAGAGTGCTTAAAGAATTAAAAGTGGGCTCATCACCACAGAAGAGATGGTACAGGTTATGATAAATATAAAAATGTAGTGAACAACAGAAAAAGTTTTTTGATGAAATATCGAAAGAATGATTTCAGAATGCAGTAAAAAAAGTAATTCACATGAAGATTTTATAAAGTTTATATGGAAAAAAGATGAAAAATAAGTGCAGTGTTCCTGTTAACTACCACATAAATAACAACACCCTAAGTATGCACTCAGTGGTCAAAGACCTGTGCCCACGTGTTAACACCAACACCATGATTCCATAGTGGTAAGAAGGGCATTCTATATTGCTCATCTCATAAGTAAGGGCATTTCATCCAGAAAAAAAAAGAAGTTATAACCCCTCTGTACTCATCCTTCATCAGGTCAATAAAAGTACAACGCCCCTTTTGGTATGTACCTTTACAGGCACCTGCAGCAATTGCAGAGATCACAAAGGTTCCTCACAAGGAAAACTCAAGGTCTTCAGCATCTGATCTATGGGGATAATCTGAAATCAGTCACTTTATTGTGTTACATACAGACTCTACTCAGAGGTAATCTATGCCTTGCATACAAGGCTTACCCTGCTTTACTGAAAATTGCTGCATATCCACAAGTCAAATGGTACATGGATCACTCGCTCTAATGACCTTATCCTTGTATGTGACATTAATAGAACCTGCTGGAGGGACAGATTTTTCTACCAGATTTACCACACCTTTGGAACAGCTTCCCACTTCATTACAAACAGAGCACCTCAATGACCATCTTTAAACACAATCTGGACGATTGGATGGGTAACCATAAATTAACCCCAGGGGTGCTACCTGTGTCCCCCTTGGACAGGGGCAATTGGTGCTGATCATGGAAATGAGGGTAGAACTTGGATAGGCTTGTAAGGGCCCTGGGGACATTAGCCTAGTAACTTCTTATGATTCTATGATCCAGTGATAGAAACTGTAGGCTGATTGCACTGAAAAATGCACAGTATAAAATATCAATGAAAATATTACAAAATAGGTTTGAGAAGATAACAAATTATGCAATGTTATGTAATATATATGGATTGAAATGTAGAATAAAAGTTATGAATTATTAATTGTGATAATGGATGAAGTAGGGGACATACAGTATGGAATGAGTGGTTCATAGGTTCATAGGTGTGTACTAGGCTAATTGCCCTGGGACCTTTACAAGCCTAGCCATAGGATTGCCGTGGTATAGTGCCACTCAACCTTAGTTCCCAGTGCCTCTGTCAAGTAGAGCCACTGGTGTTATAACTGGGGTGAATTTTCTGTTTCCCATACACTCATCAAGATTTCTCTTGAAGGAGGTCAGTGAGGTGCTCTGCTTGACATGTATGGGAAGTCTGTTCCATAGCATGGCAGTCTCTGGGTTATGAACCTGTCCCTCCAGCATGTTCTGTTAATTGCGGTAATGAGGCTGAGGTATCTGGAGTCTGTGGTGCAGAGGGATTGGGATTTCTTTATATGTAGCATTTCTAATAGAGCTGGGACAGACATGGCTTTGTAAGTCAAACAGAGATCGTCTCTAAGTAGGTGATATGAGACAGAGAATAGTTGGAGTTTTTTGAGTCTGTCCATATAGGACAAGCATTTAAGGCCTAGAATCCTCTTTGTGAGGTACTTTTGCGGCTTCTCCAGTTGTTGCAGGTGTTTGCGGCCTCTCCAGTTGTTGCAGGTGTCTAGTGAGGTACATGCCAAATGGGGCATTGTACTCGATGATTGGCCTAATGAAGGAAGAGTACAGGGAGGCAATGACCTCTTTCTTCCTGGATGCAAAATCCTTAGTAATGAGATATGCCTCATAGAAGGACTTTCTGACCACAGTGGCAATGTGGTGATCAAAAGAGAGGTTGCTGTCAACCTGCATTCCCAGATCTCTTATAACATCTTCTGTGTTCAATGGACTACCATCACTGTGGTAATTCATGGTAAGTGGGTTTTTCCCAAAGGGGATGGCAACACATTTTTTTGGCATTGAGCTTACGGCCATAGTTCAGACACCAGTCATTGGTCACAGTGAGGCCATTCTGTAGGATGTCAACATCACTTGGGGAGTTAATAATAGCTCCCAACTTGCAATCATCTGTGAACTTTGTCAGCTAGAGTCCCTTCGTGTTGGTCTGGACTTCAGAGAAGTAGATACCAAACAGGAGAGGACCCAGGACCAAACCCTGTGGGACTCCACTCATGACTAATCGGCAGTCTGACTTTGAGTCAGCTACTTTCACACTGTGGGTTCTATCTGTGAACCAGTTTGCAACCCACCTAGTGATATAGGGGTTGATGCCAAGATCAGTAAGTTTTTCTAGGATTCCTGAGTGGGGAATGGTATCAAAAGCCTTGGCCAGATCAAGGTAGGCTGTATGAACCACATTGACTTCATCCACACCTTTGGTGACTGACTCAAAGATATCGACCAAGTTGAGCAGGCATGCTCTACCCTTCACAAAACCAAACTGTGTGGGATCTAGAGTTTGGAGATTCCCTATATCCTTGTTTATTAGGTCCACGATGATATGTTCCATAGCTTTGCATATCAGACTCATCAGGCTAATGGGGCGATAGTTCCCAGGGACTGTAGTCACTCCTCCTTTGTGGAGAGGGATAACTGTAGCAGTGTGCCATTTGGCAGGGACAAAGCCTGAGGTGAGGCTGTGATTGAACACAGCACACAGGTGAGGTGCCAGTTCACTCTGTAGTTCATGTAGAACACAACCAGGGATCTTGTCGGTCCCATAGAAGCTGTATTCATGGCCTTGGACAGTGCTGTTTTAACCTGTGCAGCAGTAATGCTGTACTGGGTGCCTGGCAATCTACTGGTATTGTGATTGGTCCTTTGGGGGGGGTAAAGTTGGCACTGAATCTATCGGCCAGTATACTGGCAATATCTGTTGGCTCGGTGCAGGAAGTACCATTGTGCAGTAGCTCAGAGCAAATCTGGCTATTGCCATGGAGATTCTTTACATAACTATAGAAGGCCTTGAGGTTGTCTTTACTATTTGCTGCAATTTTGTTTTCATAGCTAGCTTTAGAGGATTTGATGAGGGATCTCAACTTTTTGTTGAGGCAGATAAGGGAGTTTTTCCACTCTTGGGACTTCACCTTATTCCACATCAGTTTCTTCCTTCTGTTGTAGAGTTTGTTTAGGGCAGGGTACCACCAGATTGGCTTTCTTTTTTTGGAGGAGAGTGTCTTTGTTCTATTGGGTATGGTGAGATCCATGCATTTGTGTACGTGTTCATACAGTGCATTGGTGTATGATTCTGCAGTCATTTAACTATTGTCCATTTGCATGGGTGCCATGACGTTAGCCACCTTTGTTTTTAGGATCTCAAAGTTAACCCTGGAGAAGTTTTTCATGGTGGTTACCTTTGCTGGGGGGTGGAAGGGATGTGGATTTCCAAGGTGATTAGTTTGTGGTCGGATCTAACCAGGGAGAAGCTGACTATTGGTGTAGAGCAATGGTTGCCCATGTTAGTAAAGACCAGGTCAAGGATGTTGCTACCTCTAGTGGGGGGTAAGAATGAGCTGGTCCAGGGCATTGGAATTAATGAACTCCAGGAAACATTGTGCAAGTGTACTGGTACATGAGTAGTTTACCCAGTTAATGGAGGGGTAGTTGAAGTTGCCTAGTAAGAGAGTATTAGTTTGGACCCTAATAGATATGTTAATGGTAGGAGACATTTGATCATTTGAGTTCATAGGATCATAGGTTCATAGGTAGGTACTAGGCTATTGGCTTAAGGGCCTATGTAAGCCTGGCCAACAAGGTTCCCTGGCTTACGCCACCCAAAAAAGTTATTTTCCTGTGCCACTGTCAAGCAGAGACACAGAAGTGATCCCCGGGTTGTATTTCCTATTTCCCATCCCCTCATTGAGATTTTTCTTGAAGAGTGCTAATGAAGAACTTTGCTTGACATAGATGGGTAGCCTGTTCCAGAGTATGGGAAGTCTCTGGGACAGGAATCTATCCCTCCAGCATGTCCTGTTTATTGTGGTGACAAGGTCTCTAGAGACTGTAGCTTGGAGAGATTGGGATTTCTTTAGGTGTAGCTTGTCTAACAGCTCTGGGTTTGACATAGCTATATGTTAGGCAGAGATCAACTTGGAGTAGGAGATATACTATGGATTAAAGCGGGAGTTTTTTGAGGCGGTCAGTGTAGGGCATTTTTTTGAGGCCAGTAATCCTCTTTGTGAGGTACTTCTGTGGTCTTTCCAGCTGCTGCAGATGTCTTGTGAGGTACATTTCAAAAGGGGCGTTGTACTCTATAATGGGTCTAATGAGTGTCGAGTCAAGGGGAGCAATGACCTCTTTTTTCCTGGATGAGAACCCTTTTATGATGAGGTGTGCCATGTAGAAAGACTTCCTGACTAATGTGGTGATGTGACTATCAAAGGAGAGGCTACTGTCCACCTGAGTCCCAAGGTCTCTTATCACACATTTGGTGTTAAGTAGATTGCTGCCTATGTGGTAGTTCATGGGTACAGAGTTTTTACCAAAGGGGATGACAATGCACTTTTTGGCATTGAGCTTGAGGCCATGGCTCTGACACCAGGCATCTGTCTCAGCGAGGTCCTTCTGTAGGATGTCCACATCATTTGGGGACTTCACTATGGCTCCTAGTTTGCAGTCATCTGCAGACTTCATTAGCCAGAGGCCTTCTGTGTTAGCCTGTACTTCAGAGATGTAGATACCAAACAGGAGAGGTCCCAGGATGGAACCCTGTGGTAATCCACTTGTCACTGCTTTGAGGTCAAATTTGGAGTCTACAACATTTACAGTGTGGGTTCTGTCAGTGAGCCAGTTGGCAACCCATCTTGTGACATAGGGATTTATACCTAGTTTAGTGAGTTTAGCTATAATTCCAGAATGGGGGATGGTGTTGAAAGCCTTGGCGAGGTCAAGATAGGCTGTATGAACCACGTTACCCTCATCTACGGCTTTGGTGACTGCCTCAAAGAAGTCGATCAGGTTCAGGATCCATGATCTGCCTTTCACAAACCCGAACTAGGTAGGATCCAGAGTTTGGAGGTTACCAATGTCTTTGTTTATGAGTTCCATGATGCTACGTTCCATGGCATTGCAGACCAGGCTTGTCAGGCTAATAGGTTGATAGTTCCCAGGATCAGTGGTGGCTCCCCCTTTGTGGAGTGGGATAACTTGCTGTGCACCATTCTGTGGGCACAAAGCCTGATGTGCGGCTATTATTGAACGATGTGCTTAAGTGGGGAGCCAGTTTGTTCTGAAGTTTGTGTAAAACGCAGCCTGGGATGTTGTCCGGTCCCATGGATGCTGTGTTTTTAGCTTTAGAGAGTGCAGCTTTTACCTGCATAGTTGTGATTACAGGGACTCTGCATTCTTCCTTTATAGATATGGGATCTTTAGGGGGTGTGGGGGGGGGGTAAAGATAGCACTGAACCAATCTGCCAGGATGTTGGCAATATCAGTTGGTTCTGTAATTTTCGTGCCGTTGTGCTGTAACTCAGAGCAGATCTGGGTGTTGCCATCAAGATTCTTGACATAGCTATGGAATGCTTTGTGGTTGTCCTTAGAACTAGTGTTGATTTTGTTTTCATAGCTAGCTTTGGAGGATCTTATAAGGAATCTCAGCTTCTTACTGAGGCTGACCAGGGGGCTCCTCCACTCATGGGATTTTACACTCTTTTGCAACAGTTTCTTCCTTCTGTTGTACAGTTTGTTTATGGCAGGGGACCATCAGATCGGCTTCCTTTTTTTGGAGGATAGCGTCTTCATTCTGTTTGGGATAGCACGATCCATGCACTTGTGTAAGCGCTTATAGATTGCATTTGTGTAGGATTCAGCAGTTGTAACTGTATTGTCCATCTGCATGGGTGTCATGAAGTTCACCACTTCTGTCTTAAGAAGCATGAAGTTGGCTTTGGAGAAAATTTTTACCCTGGTTTCCTTAAGGGGGGTGGGGGCAGGATGTGGATATAAAGGGTGATTAGCTTATGGTCGGATCGGACCAATGAGGAGTTGACTTCAGGTGTGGAACACCGGTCACTCATGTTGGTAATGAGTAGGTCTAGGATATTGTTGCCCCTGGTGGGGGTGTGGATAAGTTGATCCAGGGCATTGGAGTTTACAAATTCCAGAAAGCGGTGAGCTAAGGAGTTGGTACACAAGTGGTTTTCCCAGTTAATGGTGGGGTAGTTGAAGTCACCTATTATTAGGGTGTTTGGTTGAACCCTAATATTTTCCAGTACATCAAGAAAAGAGAAGTGGGAATCCTGGGGCATGGTGAGGGATCTGTAGCAAGCTACAATTTAGATTGCAGTTTTGCCCAGAGTTAGTTGCACTTGGATAATCTCGGATGCATTATGCTGGGCAACTAGCCTGGAAGTGTGGATATCCTTAATGAATATGGACACACCTCCGCCTTTGGTGTTTCAGTCCAGGATACATGGCCGAAAAGTGTGGTATGAGTTATAGCCTGCTAGTGCAGGGGTGCTGTCTGGAGCCTTGAACCAGGTGTCAGTCACTGCACAGATATCAATGTTCTCCATTTTAAGGAGATCCTCGAGTGAGTGCATTTTGAGATTTAGACTTCTAGCATTGAGTAGCATTACCCTCAGTTTTTGCTTGCCTGTTCCTGTTACAGTGGTGAATTTGTTATTTGAACCTTGCCTAAAAAGGCACTATAGGGGCAGGAAGAGCCTTAGCCAGTATCTGGAATCCCAGGAGCAACAAGTGCAGGCCATCTGTGGCAAAGCATTGTGGTCTGTCAACCATATCATCCCAAGCAGACAGATACTGGATCCCCTTACAATGACACCAGAAGCTTAGCCAATTGTTGAAGTCAATCATTTTGTCCTTGTACTGTGGTAACATTCTGGGCGATGGCAGAATGCTACTCAGGGCTAGAGTCATACCTGCCTGGGCCATGAGATCGGAGTTGTAAATGTTTATGGAAAAAAATGAAGCAATATGGGCTTAAAGGAAAAATAATGAACATATTAAGAACAAGTAAGTAATGGTGAATGGGTGGTTAACTGAGTAGGGGTGTGGGAAGAGAAGTGAAACAAAGGCCTACCCTATGAGGAGTGTCTTATTTTCTTTAGTGATGAATGCTGTTGCATCTATTATGAAAGTATATTGTGTGAGGGGGACATACAGATTATAGAATTTGGTTGAGATTCCTACTTCTTTATTATATGATTTTATAGATACTGCAAGAAATGACAGCTGGATAAAAATGGTACTATTATTAAATGATACTATTCAGAGCAAAATAATAATTCAATTGATATAACTAAAATTCAGAACATTTGTTTTTCTAATAAAAAAAAATAATTACTAGGAATGGTGTTAGGTAAAGAAGAATTAAAGGGTCTGTATTATATCCTCAAAGAGGCATTCCATCGAATGCCACTTCATTGACCCCTTAAAATGAAAAATCACAAAACAGAGAATGTCCACATCAGCAATTTCTTTCCCTGAGAAAGAAATCAGTTGCCCTAAAGAGAGAAACACATCACTGTAAACATTACAAAGTGTGGGGGGGGGGCTTTGCTCACCAAACCCCACAATGCCCCCCACACCCCCCAAACTAAATATACCAACTCCGAGATTACATGACAGTAGGGAATACGGCAAACTAACAAGGATGGCCATGCTTTTTATTTCCCTCTTCAAGGATATAATATAGATCCAAATTAAAATGTGGGAGACAATGACAGAAAAAAGTAAAAATAATAAGTGACTTCTGGAAAACTATTTTATTGTTTAGAAAGAAAAATATATATTTGATTAATTTTGTTATTTTAGGAAGGTTAGGTTATGTAAAACGTATATATATATATATATATATATATATATATATATATATATATATATATATACATATACATATATGAACACACACACACACACACACACACACACACACACACACACACACACACACACACACACACACACACACACATATCTCTCTCTCTCTTCTATATATATATATATATATATATATATATATATATATATATATACATATACATATACACACATACATACATATCTATCTAAATATCTATATCTGTATCTATCTAGCTATATATCTATATAGATGCTATATAGATATACATGCATACATATCTTTGTCTATATATATATATATATATATATATATATATATATATATATATTCGCTATACAATCTCGAAATACTGAAATGTCAAATTTCAGTATTTCGAGACCGAATAGTCAAAAAAACAACATACACAAAAACCCACAATCACGAATACTGCAATCGTGACCATTCACACATACACACAAACCAGGACATAATCACACACACACACACATACACCTACCTAACTAAACAAACATAACAACACACACAAACACACTTAAGCCCTGCACCCCTCACACCCCCCCACTTATATATTCTAACTCCAAGGTCGCACTAAACACACAAATACACAACAAACACCACCGCACACACTCACACACACTAAACTCCCTACCCATTATCCTCAAATACACAACACTTACCTGAAACCCCAGATAAATCCGCAAACCACACCACAAGTCACAAACGTAACATCATGATAGTGGCGAATTCGACATTGTATTTGGCATAGTGCAGTTTCGGTTAACTGCACTTTTCACTATTCGGTCTCGATGTACTGAATTTTGACATTTCAAAATGTCGAGATTGTCTAGTGTATATATACATGCGGTTAGCATTGTTGCCTCACAGCAAGAGGTTCTCTGGTTTGATTCCCAGCTGGGGTGCCTTCTGTGTGGAGTCTGTGTGTCCTCCCTGTAGTTATGCAGGTTACTTCCAGGTCTTCTGCTTTCATCCCACATTCCAAAGATATGCAGTAGGTGGATTGGACGCTCTAAATTTGCCATAGTCTATACCTGAAAAAATATGAAGGATTAATACATCCAACTGTGCATACAGCATCTTTCCCCTTACACTGGGTGTTGATAGGTTAAATAGCTGATTTGTTAAAATGCTTTGTGGTAAAGTATGGGGTACTTTAGGGTAAAGTGAAAGAAGGAAAAAAAATATGAATGAGGAAGTTAAATTGTACCAGTAAAAATATGGGAAATAAATACTGATGAAGCAGAAAAAAATGGGAAGAAATAATGTCATAAGCATAAGTATATATATTTTTATAATAATCCTTGGGAGGGATTGGGAAATGAGGTAACTGAGGCTATAAGGGAAAGGTGATTAAGATTTTAATGTATTAAGATGTGTCAGGGTGTTTTATGCAGACTAATGATTAACAAATTACTTGTAAAGAGTAATCTGATAGGCTATATATTTATTGTGAGCAAAGGGATATAGCAGGACATGTTGCTTTAGGATGTGAAAGAATAAAGAAATTTGAGGATTGGGTTTGTAAAGAAAATATTCTGATAAGCTTAAGCAGAAGCATCATTGGCTCATCCAATGCCAGTACCATGAACCAGAACCCCACACCCTCAGCTTTTCAATGGAAGAGCAATAACAAAAAAAAAAAAAAAAATGACTGTATTGCATTAAGGTATCTGGCTTATTACAGATTCATGTCATCCAGCTCATTCCATTGAAGGGGGAGTATAAACTGCCACACCAACCATGTTGCCAGATGCACAACATGCCCCCCTCCTCCCTTCCTGTCCAGCCATTCAGGTCCTGTTTCTGTGCTGTGCCCATGACCCTCCTCCATTTTATTAAAAAAAATATATTTTTTTCTTATAAACTGTAGCAAACTGCTTGCTAAGAATGTATCAAATAATTGCTACAGTATATACCATGCCTACACAGAGCACTACAGTACCCACGTTTTACTAAAAAAAATATTTTTATAAACTCTACCAAACTGCTTGCTACAAATGTAACAAACAGTTCCTACAGTTTATATCTTGCTTGCCTGATGCTATAGGTGCTCATATTTTATTTAAAAAAAGAAGAAAGTTCCTCTTATAAACTGTAGCAAACTGTAAATATTGCAAACAATTGTTACAGTTTAAACTCTACCTTCACAAAGTGCTAGGTGCTCCTGTTCTGCTTAAAAAACAACAGCAACAACAACAACAAAAGAATTTTATTATATACTGTATCAAACCACAAACAGTTGCTACAATTTATACGCTGTGTGCAAGGAGTGCTACAGAGCTCACCTTTTAATGGAAAAAGGAATTAAAAAAAAATTCAGCAAACTGCTTGGTACAATGTAGCAAGCAGTTGCTACAGTTTGACCATACCCCTCCAACACTTTGCACCTGGGGGCAGTTGTCTATCTTGCCCTGCTCTATCTTTGCAATTGATCATAAAAAAGCAATAGATGTGATAATGACTAAGCTTTTGTACAGGCTATAAGGGAATGAATATGCTAGTATGAAGGAAAAATTGATAAAATAATGTTTTTGGTAATATGGAAAGTCTGGAATAAAAGATTAAGAGAAATGTTTGATAAAACATGAATTATTCTGTACATTTTGGAAAAGATAAGATTTTGATTGTGTAAAGATAGGTTGTAGGGTAATGATTAATTTAAGTTTTTTTTGGTAGTTTAAGAAGGAGTTATGTCACTGTACATGTATATTGTATATATTCAAAATATTTAAAATATTGTAAATACTTTAAATGAAAAGTGAAAACATTGAATTTACTGTAAAGCAGTGTAAAATTATGTAAGTACCATGTATAAGGTTATATAAATTAAAAATGTATACATATTCTTTTTGATAGGTACTCCGGGATCTTTTACATCCACATCAGCAATCACCAACTCAGGCAGACATAACCTAATTTTAATTTCTCACATAAAGGACAACACCCTCATAGGTGCAATAACTCTCTTAAGATCCGCTGCAATCCAACTGTTGTGGGAACAGAATCCACAATCTTCTGCAGCAAAGGCAAGTGTGCTACCTATTGTACACTTGACACTAGAAAATTTGCCCCTTTTTTCTATGCTTGTTTTTAAATGTGTACTGTTTCCATTCTCTGAGTCAGTATATCACCAAAGAGAAACAAAAGTTTTGCCCAGTGGTATTTGTTTTACTTCAATACAACAAAACCAGAATATTCAATGCACTATTAGAGACAATTATGAGCATCCTTGAAAGCAATGTGTTCAAAGCAACAATTATGTAATCAAACTATAGTTATAAACAGCTAAAAATAAAATTAATTACTTTAATTTTCTAGAATGATTGCCATGAGTAGGCGTTAGTTAGCATTCAGTAACTCTGGTGACATTTCATTTTCATTTGTAATGACCTTTAGAATATACAAGACTAGAAAGTTGCTGAATTCATTCTTGAACTCATCTTCATAAGGGCAGGGCAATACAATCTTCATTAACAGGGATAGAACAGCATATGTTAATTTATCAATTGAGAATTTCAGTCCCAACTTTTAAGAAAATTATTTTAATAGTAAGTAACCCATTGAATAATAAAGCAATATAATATTATACCTATCATGAACAAAATAATTATATTTGTTTTAAAAATCAGTCACATCTTTAAGAATCATAATTTTAATAACTTTAATTCCAAGTGAAAACTTTGGGGGTATTTTAGAGAGTAGCATAATGTGGCCACACTGCAAAATATAGCATGACAAACATAGTGTCAAATGGCCCAGTGGGGATTAGGCATGCATAAGTGATGGTATAAAGCAAAACAGTAAGGAACAGTGCTCTATAATGAATCTTTGTAAGCAATAAAATGGTGTGAACCATGCATTTTGAAGTGACTCTTTTATGAAGAAAAAAAAAAGTGGCAGACAGGTGGCATTCCCAGTACTATATACATTAAAGCGTGTTTTGAAGCCCCCCCCCCCATAGCTGGTACACCAGGCAGTCCATTTAGGAGCACCACAGCAAAGTACTAACTGATTATATTATATGAACAGGAAGGCAATGGGGAGATACTGCAGTCAGCAATGGGGAAGAGCAAGCAGATGTACATAAAGAATGGGACCCATAGAAGGGATTAGAGAGAAAATATTTTGCTTTATTGGTATGATTCACATTGGATAGCACTAAATTATTTCATTACCATAATCACTGTGCCATAAATCAATTTTAGCTTGAGAAAAACAATGGTCATCTTAGATTCATAGGTTTATACTAAGCTAATGACCACCAGGCTCTTTAGAAGCTTAGCTGTGCAACCCAACCCAGTGTTTTCCCCAGGTTCCTTGGATACCTGTATCATGAGGTGTGTTAGTAAAGAGGTAGGTAAGGGTTATGCAATAGGGGTATGTTAGCTATGAATTAATTTACTAATTGTTGACCTCTGTCCATCACAGACATGGGGGCCAGACTGGGGGTGATTTTGCACTTTCCCATCCAATGATCAACTTTTTTTTTTTAATAGGTTCAAGGATGAATTCTGATTCAAATAGATGGACAGCTTATTCTTTAGAGAAGGGCTTCTTTGAGATACATATCAGTCTTTCTACCGTATTCTATTTATGTCACAGAGAGTGTTTATGGCCTTAGATCTAGTGTTTCTGGTGCTGTTTGTTTTGCGGAGATACAAGAGATCCAGCAGAGCTGCATCTGAGGATGCCTTATATGCTACGCATAGATTGCCTCCCAGTAACCTGTAGAAGATGGAAAAGAGAGATAGGACTTTAAATAGATCTGTGTAGGACAGGGGATTCATACCCAGGATTCTCTTGAGGATGAGCCTTTGTGGTTGTTCCAACACTTGTAAATGCCTGGTTAGGTATATGCCAAAGGGGACATTGTACTCAATGATGAGCCTGTTAAGGGCTGAGCAGAGTCTTAATATAAATATATTGGGCCTAGATGCCAAACATTTGCTTCTGAGTTGAGTTACATAGAAATATTTTCTTACTTTCTTGGCATGTTGGTCAAAGGCCAGATTACTCCCTGTATATGTTCCCAGATCACTAACTATCAGACCAAATCTTAGGGGTGTTTTATCGATGAAGTAATTTGCTTGGGTGGACAGTTTCACAAAAGGTACTATAATATATTTCTTCCCATTGAGTTTTAATCCATGGCTTTGACACCAGTCATTTGATTGTGTTAGACCCTCTTGTAGGATATTAGTGTCATGGGGGAGAATCTATGATAGCTCCCAGTTTAATTATCTGTGGACTTGGTGAGGTAGAGGCCTTTAGCATTAGCCTTCACTTCTGAGAAGTTGATGTCAATCAAGAGAGGGGCCAACTCAATTGGTGTTTAATCTACTGTTTGGAGGTGGTCTCTGTGTGAGCCAACCAGCAATCCAGCAAGTTATGTGAGGATTTATGCCAAGTTCTGTGAGTTTGTCTATAATACCAGAGTGGGTATTGTAATGAACACCTTGGCCAGGTTAAGGAAGGTGGTATGCAGCATTTTCTCCTCATCCATTGCACTGATGCCCCTCTTGAAGAAGTCTACCAGGATAAATAAACAAGGCCTCCCCTTAACAAAGTCAAAATGGGATGGGCCCAGTCTCTGTAGCGTGACAATGTCCTTGATGATTATAATCATGATAATTTGTTCCATGGCTTTGAATATTAGACTTATCAGACCGATGGGTCTGTAGATCCTAGCATGGTTTGATGGCCCACTGTTATGAAGAGGGATGACCACTGGCATAATGGTTAAGGTCTTTGCCTCCCAAGCACAAGGTACAAGGTTTGATCCTGATGTCCGTCTGATGCCTGTTTGGAACTTGCATATTATCCATGCATCTCTTTGGGGTTCCTCCCACCTCCAAAAACATGATGAGTCTTTCTATCTCAAACTTACCAATGAATGGAGCTGTGGGCAGCAGCACAGACTATACTTGCTGCTCTATACAGGGAAGGCTTGTATACTCCAAGCTTCTTAGGGCATCTACTGTAGTGCACAGTATCCTCATGGCAGGAGAACATGGATCACAGACTACGCACCTTGGCAGGGCTAGCCACTCAATGGCATTAAATATGGCTCTAGATAATTCAGTCACCTTGACTAATTTCAACACATGTGCATGGGTGTTTGCCAGTTACAAGTGGGTTGAGGACCTGGCCTACTCTCACTTAAGCCAGAGGCCCATGCTAATGGTGGGAAGGTTGTATGTGCCTGTTCTGGCAAGTGTTTGACTGCCATAAAGCCCAGCAGCCCTGGGTCAATCAGCATCAGGCCAGCAGGTGCCCAGTTGCCAGCTTAGAGAACTTGGGATACCTCTGTTGAGTGAAAGCTGGATGTAAAATCAATCAAACTGCTAAACTTGAACTAAGAATTGCTACATTCAAAACGTTCAATGACAGGATGCAGCTTGGAAGGGGATGACATAGTGGCAAGTAGGAGGCTGGACAGTCTATGTATTCAGGAGACAAAAATGGAAGGGCAATGTAGCAAAGCCACTTGGCTTGGAATTCAGAGTCTGCTACTCAGGAAGAGGACAGGCTAGAAATGGTGTGAGAATTGTGTTGAGAGAGAAGCTTTAGAAGACAGTGAGGAATATCATCAGAATTAGTAACAGACTCATAACAACCAGATTCCAACCTAATGATAGGGCAGTATTCATAATCTCAGCCTATGCCCCATAGCAGAGTTGTGATAGTGAGGAAAAGAGTGCATTCAGACAGCAGTTGCAGGACCTACTGGATAAAGTAGTCCAACAGGAATTGGTTTTGATAATGGGTGACCTCAATGCATATATCAGAACAGACAGAAAAGGATATGAGGACTGCCTGGATCCACATGGATGGGGTAACATGAGTAAAGAAGGAGAGGCCATTCTAGACTTCTAGCTAGGGAATGGAGACAGTCGCAAGATCACATGCAAGAGTAGCCAAAATGCAACCTCGGTAGACTTTCTTCTAGTAAGGAAAGGGCACTGGGGTAGAATCATGATTGCAAAGACATTCACAAAGCATAAATCCCTAACTACTGCAATCAGCTGCAAGTAGTGATCAGAGAAGGCTCTAAGGGCAGCAGAGACCAAGCTGAAGAAATGGAATTTGATTGGAGAGAAAGCACAACAGTTCAAGGAATTACTTAGGTATCTAGCACCCTAAGAAGAAAAAGAAATAGGTGGTGTTCATAGGATCATAGAATAAAGGAAGGCTACTAGGCTAATGGTCCAAGGGCCCTTACAAGCCTAGTCAAGTTCAACCCATGTTCCCAAGGGTGTCTGGGTCAAGCAAACACTAAAATCAGCACCTATTGCCCATGTCCAAGAGGGGCACATATGGAACTCCTGGGGTGAATTTCCAGTTACCCATTCATTTATCCAAATTACACTTAAATAGGGCCAACGAGGGGCTACCAAGGGC
Source organism: Protopterus annectens (assembly GCF_019279795.1). Lineage (NCBI taxonomy): Eukaryota > Metazoa > Chordata > Ceratodontiformes > Protopteridae > Protopterus > Protopterus annectens. The sequence continues at coordinate 1,705,954,790 of NC_056726.1, read as the reverse complement.
AACCTCTGTGAGACAAATCTGTCTCTCCAGCAAGTTCTGTTGATGTCACATACCAAGTTAAGGTCCTTTGAGCGGGTGACCCGTTTGCCATTTGACTTGTGAATGTGCAGCATTTCCATTAAAGCCAGGTCAGAGATTGCTCTATATGCAAGGCACAGGTCACTTCTGTGCAGTCTGTATGACACAGAGTAAAGTGACAATGATTTCAGTCTGTCCACATAACACAGATCTTGAAGACCCTGAATTTTCTTTGTACAAAACCTTTGTGGTCTCTCCAATTACTGCAGGTGTTTGGAAGGAACATACCAAAGGGTGCATTGAACTCTATTATTGGCCTGATGAGGGAAGAGTACAGGGAGATTATAACCTTTTTTTGTTTCTGGAGGCAATGCCCTTGCTTATGGGATAAGCAATATAAAATGCCCTTCTTACCACTGTGGAGACATGGTGATCAAAGTTAAGGTTGCTGTCCACCTGTGTGCCCAGATCTCTCACCACTGACAGTGTGCTTAGGGTATTGCTATTGATGTGGTAGTTTTCAGGAAATGACCCTTGCCAAAGGGGATGGTAATGCATTTGTTTGCATTAAGTTTAAGACCACGACTTTGACACCAGTCATTAGTCTGCGTAAGACCTTCTTGCAGGATTTTGATATCACTAGGAGTTTCAATGATTGATCCCAGATTGCAGTTATCAGAACACTTTGTCAGCCACAGTTCTTTAGTTTTAGCCCATACTTCAGAGAAGTTGATTCTGAACAGTAGGGGTCCAGTATCCATCACTGTGAAACACCACTGGTTACAGGTCTGCTGGAGGAGGTGGAGTCCCCTATTTTGACCATATAAGTTCTATCAGTGAGCCATTTTGCAACCCACCTGACAATATATGGGTGGATGCCCAGCTGGCTGAGTTTATCAATGATGCCTGAGTGGGGGGTTGTGTCAAAGGCCTTGGCTACATCTACATAGGCCATGTGCACAGATTTGCACTTGTCTAGGGCTTTGGTGATGGTCTTGAAGAAGTCCACCAAGTTTAACAGGCATGATCCCCGCTTGACAAAGCCAAACTGGGTGGGGTCGAGCATTCGGAGATTTTCTATATCTTTTTTAATAAGGTCCGTGATAATTCATTCCATAGCCTTGCAGATAAGGCTGGTCAGACTAATGGGTCTATAGTTCCCGGGGTCTGTAGATGCACCCCCTTTGTACAAACATAGCTGTTTTCCATTCTGCTGGGACGAAGCCAGTGCTTAGGCTGTGACTGAACAGTGTGCCCAGTGGTTATGCTAATTCCTGTTTTAACCCATGTAGAACACAGCCTTGGATGTTGTCTGGTCCCACAGAGGCTGTGTTTTTGGCTTCGGAGAGGGCATTTAAGAATGACAGTGCCTCAAAACAGAATGTGTAAGGACTGAGGAACAGATATGTGGCCAAGCCAGGTATGGAAATAAGGTACATGAGGAAAGCTGGTGTTAGAATGCAGAAGTCCAGGAAGTCATCAAAGGAAAGAAGGCATGCAGGAAATGTAGAAGATAAAAAAGACTGCCGAAGATAAGAAGGAATACTAGTTGATAAACAAAGAAGCTAAGAAAGGAGTTGCAATAGCAACAAACATGGCACCAATAGCTCTCTACCAATTTCTGGAAAGTAAGCCAGTACACAAAGAAATTATATCAGGTTCCAAGGCAAAGACAGAAAGATAAAGATGATAGATAGTCACAAGGGATGCCAGCAAAAACATGCTTACCAGTCCACATGACGTCAAAGGCAGATGGAAGGAATACTTCCAACAGCTTCTGAATGAAGAAAACCCCTTTATTAAAAAATATATTTTTTTTCTTATAAACTGTAGCAAACTGCTTGCTAAGAATGTATCAAATAATTGCTACAGTATATACCATGCCTACACAGAGCACTACAGTACCCATGTTTTACTAAAAAAAAATTTTTTTATAAACTCTACCAAACTGCTTGCTACAAATGTAACAAACAGTTGCTACTGTTTATATCTTGCTTGCCTGATGCTATAGGTGCTCATATTTTATTTAAAAAAAGAAGAAAGTTCCTCTTATAAACTGTAGCAAACTGTAAATATTGCAAACAATTGTTACAGTTTAAACTCTACCTTCACAAAGTGCTAGGTGCTCCTGTCCTGCTTAAAAAACAACAGCAACAACAACAACAAAAGCATCTTATTATAAACTGTATCAAACCACAAACAGTTGCTACAATTTATACGCTGTGTGCAAGGAGTGCTACAGAGCTCACCTTTTAATGGAAAAAGGAATTAAAAAAAAATTCAGCAAACTGCTTGGTACAATGTAGCAAGCAGTTGCTACAGTTTGACCATACCCCTTCAACACTTTGCACCTGGGGGCAGTTGTCTATCTTGCCCTGCCCTACCTTTGCAATTGATCATAAAAAAGCAATGGATGTGACAATGACTAAGCTTTTGTACAGGCTATAAGGGAATGAATATGCTAGTATGAGGGACAAATTGATAAAATAATGTTTTTGGTAATATGGAAAGTCTGGAATAAAAGATTAAGAGAAATGTTTGATAAAACATGAATTATTCTGTACATTTTGGAAAAGATAAGATTTTGATTGTGTAAAGATATGTTGTAGGGTAATGATTAATTTAAGTTTTTTTTGGCAGTTTAAGAAGGAGTTATGTCACTGTACATGTATATTGTATATATTCAAAATATTTAAAGTATTGTAAATACTTTAAATGAAAAGTGAAAACATTGAATTTTCTGTAAAGCAGTGTAAAATTATATAAGTACCATGTATAAGGTTATATAAATTAAAAATGTATACATATTCTTTTTGATAGGTACTCCGGGATCTTTTACATCCACATCAGCAATATCCAACTCAAGCAGATATAAGCTAATTTTAATTTCTCACATAAAGGACAACACCCTCATAGGTGCAATAACTCTCTTAAGATCCGCTGCAATCCAACTGTTGTGGGAACAGAATCCACAATCTTCTGCAGCAAAGGCAAGTGTGCTACCTATTGTACACTTGACACTAGAAAATTTGCCCCTTTTTTCTATGCTTGTTTTTAAATGTGTACTGTTTCCATTCTCTGAGTCAGTATATCACCAAAGAGAAACAAAAGTTTTGCCCAGTGGTATTTGCTTTGCTTCAATACAACAAAACCAGAATATTCAATGCACTATTAGAGACAATTATGAGCATCCTTGAAAGCAATGCGTTCAAAGCAACAATTATGTAATCAAACTATAGTTATAAACAGCTAAAAATAAAATGAATTACTTTAATTTTCTAGAATGATTGCCATCAGTAGGCGTTAGTTAATATTCAGTAACTCCGGTGACATTTCATTTTCATTTGCAATGACCTTTAGAATATACAAGACTAGAAAGTTGCTGAATTCATTCTTGAACTCATCTTCATAAGGGCAGGGCAATACAATCTTCATTAACAGGGATAGAACAGCATATGTTAATTTATCAATTGAGAATTTCAGTCCCAACTTTTAAGAAAATTATTTTAATAGTAAATAACCCATTGAATAATAAAGCAATATAATATTATACCTATCATGAACAAAATAATTATATTTGTTTTAAAAATCAGTCACATCTTTAAGAATCATAATTTTAATAACTTTAATTCCAAGTGAAAACTTTGGGGTATTTTAGAGAGTAGCATAATGTGGCCACACTGCAAAATATAGCATGACAAACATAGTGTCAAATGGCCCAGTGGGGATTAGGCATGCATAAGTGATGGTATAAAGCAAAACAGTAAGGAACAGTGCTCTATAATGAATCTTTGTAAGCAATAAAATGGTGTGAACCATGCATTTTGAAGTGACTCTTTTATGAAGAAAAAAAAAAGTGGCAGACAGGTGGCATTCCCAGTACTATATACATTAAAGCATGTTTTGAAGCCCCCCCCCCCATAGCTGGTACACCAGGCAGTCCATTTAGGAGCACCACAGCAAAGTACTAACTGATTATATTATATGAACAGGAAGGCAATGGGGAGATACTGCAGTCAGCAATGGGGAAGAGCAAGCAGATGTACATAAAGAATGGGACCCATAGAAGGGATTAGAGAGAAAATATTTTGCTTTATTGGTATGATTCACATTGGATAGCACTAAATTATTTCATTACCATAATCACTGTGCCATAAATCAATTTTAGCTTGAGAAAAACAATGGTCATCTTAGATTCATAGGTTTATACTAAGCTAATGACCACCAGGCTCTTTAGAAGCTTAGCTGTGCAACCCAACCCAGTGTTTTCCCCAGGTTCCTTGGATACCTGTATCATGAGGTGTGTTAGTAAAGAGGTAGGTAAGGGTTATGCAATAGGGGTATGTTAGCTATGAATTAATTTACTAATTGTTGACCTCTGTCCATCACAGACATGGGGGCCAGACTGGGGGTGATTTTGCACTTTCCCATCCAATGATCAACTTTTTTTTTTTTTAATAGGTTCAAGGATGAATTCTGATTCAAATAGATGGACAGCTTATTCTTTAGAGAAGGGCTTCTTTGAGATACATATCAGTCTTTCTACCGTATTCTATTTATGTCACAGAGAGTGTTTATGGCCTTAGATCTAGTGTTTCTGGTGCTGTTTGTTTTGCGGAGATACAAGAGATCCAGCAGAGCTGCATCTGAGGATGCCTTATATGCTACGCATAGATTGCCTCCCAGTAACCTGTAGAAGATGGAAAAGAGAGATAGGACTTTAAATAGATCTGTGTAGGACAGGGGATTCATACCCAGGATTCTCTTGAGGATGAACCTTTGGGGTTGTTCCAACATTTGTAAATGCCTGGTTAGGTATATGCCAAAGGGGACATTGTACTCAATGATGAGCCTGTTAAGGGCTGAGCAGAGTCTTAATATAAATATATTGGGCCTAGATGCCAAACATTTGCTTCTGAGTTGAGATACATAGAAATATTTTCTTACTTTCTTGGCATGTTGGTCAAAGGCCAGATTACTCCCTGTATATGTTCCCAGATCACTAACTATCAGACCAAATCTTAGGGGTGTTTTTTCGATGAAGTAATTTGCTTGGGTGGACAGTTTCACAAAAGGTACTATAATATATTTCTTCCCATTGAGTTTTAATCCATGGCTTTGACACCAGTCATTTGATTGTGTTAGACCCTCTTGTAGGATATTAGTGTCATGGGGGAGAATCGATGATAGCTCCCAGTTTAATTATCTGTGGACTTGGTGAGGTAGAGGCCTTTAGCATTAGCCTTCACTTCTGAGAAGTTGATGTCAATCAAGAGAGGGGCCAACTCAATTGGTGTTTAATCTACTGGTGGAGGTGGTCTCTGTGTGAGCCAACCAGCAATCCAGCAAGTTATGTAAGGATTTATGCCAAGTTCTGTGAGTTTGTCTATAATACCAGAGTGGGTATTGTAATGAACACCTTGGCCAGGTTAAGGAAGGTGGTATGCAGCATTTTCTCCTCATCCATTGCACTGATGCCCCTCTTGAAGAAGTCTACCAGGATAAATAAACAAGGCCTCCCCTTAACAAAGTCAAAATGGGATGGGCCCAGTCTCTGTAGCTTGACAATGTCCTTGATGATTATAATCATGATAATTTGTTCCATGGCTTTGAATATTAGACTTATCAGACCGATGGGTCTGTAGATCCTAGCATGGTTTGATGGCCCACTGTTATGAAGAGGGATGACCACTGGCATAATGGTTAAGGTCTTTGCCTCCCAAGCACAAGGTACAAGGTTTGATCCTGATGTCCGTCTGATGCCTGTTTGGAACTTGCATATTATCCATGCATCTCTTTGGGGTTCCTCCCACCTCCAAAAACATGATGAGTCTTTCTATCTCAAACTTACCAATGAATGGAGCTGTGGGCAGCAGCACAGACTCAACTTGCTGCTCTATACAGGGAAGGCTTGTATACTCCAAGCTTCTTAGGGCATCTACTGTAGTGCACAGTATCCTCATGGCAGGAGAACATGGATCACAGACTACGCACCTTGGCAGGGCTAGCCACTCAATGGCATTAAATATGGCTCTAGATAATTCAGTCACGTTGACTAATTTCAACACATATGCATGGGTGTTTGCCAGTTACAAGTGGGTTGAGGACCTGGCCTACTCTCACTTAAGCCAGAGGCCCATGCTAATGGTGGGAAGGTTGTATGTGCCTGTTCTGGCAAGTGTTTGACTGCCATAAAGCCCAGCAGCCCTGGGTCAATCAGCATCAGGCCAGCAGGTGCCCAGTTGCCAGCTTAGATAACTTGGGATACCTCTGTTGAGTGAAAGCAGGATGTAAAATCAATCAAACTGCTAAACTTGAACTAAGAATTGCTACATTCAAAACGTTCAATGACAGGATGCAGCTTGGAAGGGGATGACATAGTGGCAAGGAGGAGGCTGGACAGTCTATGTATTCAGGAGACAAAAATGGAAGGGCAATGTAGCAAAGCCACTTGGCTTGGAATTCAGAGTCTGCTACTCAGGAAGAGGACAGGCTAGAAATGGTGTGAGAATTGTGTTGAGAGAGAAGCTTTTGAAGACAGTGAGGAATATCATCGGAATTAGTGACAGACTCATAACAATCAGACTCCAACCTAATGATAGGGCAGTATTCATAATCTCAGCCTATGCCCCACAGCAGAGTTGTGATAGTGAGGAAAAGAGTGCATTCAGACAGCAGTTGCAGGACCTACTGGATAAAGTAGTCCAACAGGAATTGGTTTAGATAATGGGTGACCTCAATGCATATATCAGAACAGACAGAAAAGGATATGAGGACTGCCTGGATCCACATGGATGGGGTAACATGAGTAAAGAAGGAGAGGCCATTCTAGACTTCTAGCTAGGGAATGGAGACAGTCACAAGATCACATGCAAGAGTGAACAAAATGCAACTTGGGTAGACTTTCTTCTAGTAAGGAACGGGCACTGGGGTAGAATCATGATTGCAAAGATATCCACAAAGCATAAATCCCTAACTACTGCAATCAGCTGCAAGTAGTGATCAGAGAAGGCTCTAAGGTCAGCAGAGACCAGGCTGAAGACATGGAATTTGATTGGAGAGAAAACACAACAGTTCAAGGAATTACTTAGGGATCTAGCACCCTAAAAAGAAAAAGAAATAGGTGGTGTTCATAGGATCATAGAATAAAGGAAGGCTACTAGGCTAATGGTCCAAGGGCCCTTACAAGCCTAGTCAAGTTCAACCCATGTTCCCAAGGGTGTCTGGGTCAAGCAAACACTAAAATCAGCACCTATTGCCCATGTCCAAGAGGGGCACATATGGAACTCCTGGGGTGAATTTCTAGTTACCCATTCATTTATCCAAATTACACTTAAATAGGGCCAACGAGGGGCTACCAAGGGCAACCTCTGTGAGACAAATCTGTCTCTCCAGCAAGTTCTGTTGATGTCACATACCAAGTTAAGGTCCTTTGAGCGGGTGACCCGTTTGCCATTTGACTTGTGAATGTGCAGCATTTCCATTAAAGCCAGGTCAGAGATTGCTCTATATGCAAGGCACAGGTCACTTCTGTGCAGTCTGTATGACACAGAGTAAAGTGACAATGATTTCAGTCTGTCCACATAACACAGATCTTGAAGACCCTGAATTTTCTTTGTACAAAACCTTTGTGGTCTCTCCAATTGCTGCAGGTGTTTGGAAAGGAACATACCAAAGGGTGCATTGAACTCTATTATTGGCCTGATGAGGGAAGAGTACAGGGAGATTATAACCTTTTTTGTTTCTGGAGGCAATGCCCTTGCTTATGGGATAAGCAATATAAAATGCCCTTCTTACCACTGTGGAGACATGGTGATCAAAGTTAAGGTTGCTGTCCACCTGTGTGCCCAGATCTCTCACCACTGACAGTGTGCTTAGGGTATTGCTATTGATGTGGTAGTTTTCAGGAAATGACCTTTGCCAAAGGGGATGGTAATGCATTTTTTTGCATTAAGTTTAAGACCATGACTTTGACACCAGTCATTAGTCTGCGTAAGACCTTCTTGCAGGATTTTGATATCACTAGGAGTTTCAATGATTGCTCCCAGATTGCAGTTTTCAGAGCACTTTGTCAGCCACAGTTCTTTAGTTTTAGCCCATACTTCAGTGAAGTTGATTCTGAACAGTAGGGGTCCAGTATCCATCACTGTGAAACACCACTGGTTACAGGTCTGCTGGAGGAGGTGGAGTCCCCTATTTTGACCATATAAGTTCTATCAGTGAGCCATTTTGCAACCCACCTGACAATATATGGGTGGATGCCCAGCTGGCTGAGTTTATCAATGATGCCTGAGTGGGGGATTGTGTCAAAGGCCTTGGCTATGTCTACATAGGCCATGTGCACAGATTTGCACTTGTCTAGGGCTTTGGTGACGGTCTTGAAGAAGTCCACCAAGTTTAACAGGCATGATCCCCGCTTGACAAAGCCAAACTGGGTGGGGTCGAGCATTCGGAGATTTTCTATATCTTTTTTAATAAGGTCCGTGATAATTCATTCCATAGCCTTGCAGATAAGGCTGGTCAGGCTAATGGGTCTATAGTTCCCGGCAGTGGCGGCTGGTGACTTCAAAGCAAAGGGGGGCTGCAGGAGACAGCGGAATGGGTGTGGTCATTGGGAATGGGTGTGGCCAACTAGAAAGGGGAGGGGCTATGCTCAAATCCTCAAAAACTGTAACTTTAAATACTCTCCCCTGGGTGCCAAACCATCATTATGAGAGTCCAATCAAGACAAAATGAAGTGTAGAAGAATAAAAATATTTCAATGCATTGGCTGCATGACAGCTTACTTAATATCTAGATGGAAACAAAAAGGTTGTGATGCATGAAAAAATAAATTACTTTTTAAATACATTACTGGAATGCTAGTCAAAATCAAGTATAAGAAAAAACAAGCAGCACTCAACTCAAACCACTTCTCCTTGTACTCCAGTTCTAATTATAATTTATACTCAGCTTTATCAAAGTACCAAGTAACATGCTGAACGTATCAATCTCTGTGATACCCCCACTTGTAAAAATGTTTCTTATCCAAAAAAGACCTGCTGCCTGACAACAACTATCTTCTTGTTTCATGGGGAAAACATGATCAAAGTAAAAAAATGAAAAGCAAACAGGAAACGAGCTCAACATACATTACTTAAAGGATTACTGCACAGGATATGGACCGCACATGATAGATTGGCATTCTGTTTAGTTTGCAGGTAAAGCCTGTAATGAGCTCTTAAAATAATATAATCCTGTCCTTTATTACAAATACTGTCATATGCATTTCAATACCCAAGGCTTTTATGTTATCTAGTTATGTAAGTATTATCTGCATGGCAACAACTGAAAGGCTTTCAATGTTGGCAATTCTTTAACAGTATGCTTATTAAAACTTACTTGCATCTTACAATCTCAGACAAGTTTACCAGATGGTCATTAAGGCACTGCTACTTAAACACAGAGCAACAGACACTTTCTGAATAATAAGCATAAATCAACAGTATAAAAATATGACAGAAACCAGAACATTCTGCAAAATGAAGGACAGATGAAAAGCCAATGTAGGCGCTGAATAAGCTTTCCGCTTCATTAAATGATAAATGCAGCTCACCCAATGTTGCAATACTTGCTAAGCAAGCTGTAATATAATTCAAGAAATACTACAGATTATATAATTGTATTTCACTAGCTGTAATTTACCAAGACTCAGTCAACTACAGCAGTATATCCTCGCAGGAGCACTATATGAAAAATAAGCATAGCTGGCCTTAGGCAAAAGCCAACTAGGCAGCCACCTAGGGCACCTCTGTAGGTAGCAGGGGTGCTTTTCCTGTACTCTAGATGGTATAGGTAGACCAGGATGGGGGAAGCTGGTGGTGTGGAGGGGCTCTGGAGTCCCTTTGCCTAGGGCACCAGTTGACCCAAAGGCTGGTCCTGAAAATAAGGTATTTGTTTTCCCTTCCCTGAGGGACTATGCTCTATGGCTTTCCATAAACTCAGATAATAAACTCAGAGGTTACAGTGAATTTGATTAAATTTTATGCTGGGTGGTACCTCAGAATTGCAAAAGTGTGATATAATGACAGAGCATTTGGAACCAGTTTCAGATAACCATATTTACACAATGTTAGTCTGATGAATTGTTGTTTGGTAAAAGTGATTATACTCTATTGCCATGTGAGGCAGAAATGCAATGTATGAGGAAAGGCAATTAACTCTGCTGAGCGGACGAACTGACCCTTACATTCCTAAAACCATGACAATAATAACATGACAGGGTACTAGAACCAGTGACAAAATGCAGTAGGATTACACATATGTAAACAAGGTAGATATAACAAAAATCAAGGGAATTATATTTTCTATTGCAGACTGATTTTTCTGTATATCACAGACTTCTGCTATATGCACCTTTCCCACTGTTTCACCATGCAGAGTAATTTTCAACAAAATGGAGCCCAGCAAGCTGTGATGTAGCTGCTTTATTTCTATGTATTTATAATTATTATCTCTTTCTCAACCCTTCTGTCATCGGCCTGTGGAGACTCTTCAAACTCACTTACATGGTTTTAGAAAATTCTGAATCCAAACATGGAAAAATTTTAACTCTCCACATTTTTTCATACTATATTATTATTTGCAAAGAAGTATTTCTTTCTCAGAATTGCTAATCCAGTGTTGAAAAGAAACTGATAACCAAATGATATGTAATCACATTTTCAGTGGTACTCCATGCATGAGCACTCTTCTAGCTGTCTATCTTAATAACTTTTTGATCTTAAAAACATTTTCTCAATTTAATACTTTGCTGACTTTGTTGACTGTGCTTTTATAGCAAAAACATTTTGTTAGACTCCAGTTGTGATATACTTGTTGATTTAAAGAGACCTATTTATGGTGAAATGTTCCTTCATCACACAAGCAGATAACAAATTTTGAGTCACTAGCTACTTAGTCTAACAGCCCCTGCTATAGTCTTATCTCTAGAGTGAGGCCAGCAATGCCTGTCTCATTCATTCCTAAGTATTCATTTGTTATTTAGTATGTAAGGTGACCTAAAAAGACTTATTTTTATCCCAGTGAAGACCATGGGTTATAGAACAAAATGAAACAATGTCTGCTTGAATACTTGAAATACAAAGAAACTGTTGATCTATTCATGCATTAATAATTAAAAAAACACTTTTTCCTATTCATTCATCATATGCCATATTCATGTATTCAATTATTAAATACAAACAGATATAGCTGTGTGTATAGATACACAGACAGATAGATACACATATAGATACACAGATAGATAGATACATAGACAGATAGATACATAGACAGACAGATAGAAATACTCAAGTATCATTTACAAGCTCTCACTGTTGAGTACTATCAATACATTCAAAGGAGAAAACAGACACCTGCATTAAATCAAAAGTGGTGGACACCAACAATGAATATATTTAAGCAATTAGTATGACTATACCTAAACAGGAAAAAGGAGTTCCTTCCATCCATCCATCCATCCATCCATCCATCCATCCATCCATCCATCCATCCATCCATCCATTTAGCCATCCAATTAATCCTACAGTACTTACTTGCATCCACTAATGCATCCATCATTTCATCCATCCTTCCATCCATCCATCTACCCATCTGTCTATTCAGCCATCCATTCATTCCATCTGTCTTACTGTCCATATTTGCATGCAACCATGCAAGCATCCATCCATCTATCCATTCATTCCATTCATCTTACTCTCCATATTTTCATGTATCCACGTATCCATCCATCCATCTATCCAACATTCCGTCCTTCCATTCCATCCATTCATCCATCAATCCATTCATCTTTCTATCCACCCATTTGTCTGTCTATACTAGCATGCACCTGTCCATCCACTGATCATCTGCCCATCCATCCATCCATCCATCCATCCATCCATCCATGCATCCATCTATCTACCCATCTGTCTATCTAGACATCCATTCATTCCATTCATCTTACTCACCATATTTGCATGTATCCACGTATCCATCCATCCATCCATCATCATCAGTAATACTTTATTCATGTCAGGTGAGTCAAATAATATCATGTAAAACCGCTGCAAGGCAGGATTCCTTTTGGATAGGACATGACTCTGATCCAAGCCAGTGCTTGTTCAGAGACTCAGATGCATATAAACATAGCTAACATTTACAGCAGTCAAACTGTGTACTATGTTTTTGAAGGTGAAACAAATTGAAATACTTAAATGAAACCTATGAGGGCACAGGAAGACCATAAAAATGTCACATGGAGAGAGACCAAGGACAGGATCAAACCTCTGAGCTAGGAAGCAACAGCAATAAACACTGCATCATCAGTGGCAAACAGAAGGATAAATCTCTTTATAAAGCTGATGAAAATAAAACTGTAGTGTAATGAAAAGCAATAATGGACAAAAATACACACACACTCAGAATCATTATTGTGTTTTCCCCTATAACACTTCAGAAAAAAGAAGAGAAACATAGTATACACCCTCAACAGTGTACTATAAAATGTATGACTACCAAAGATGAAAGGTAAAAATACAGTTGCATTCCTCTGCTATCAGTGCCCCACAAAATTACATTGGTCTGGACTTGCCAAATATACACAGATATCTGTTGAAATCCTAACTTAGATGATTTGCTGGTGAAGGTTTCAGTGGATATCGTAACGTGAGACTGTGCTCAGTTTTGATGCTCAGTTGTTACCAGTTACTACACAGAATGTAAGTGCCATTTTGGATACACTACCTGAAGCGCAAGCAGTAGTATTTTATGGCACGTCATCAGTCCGACCAGCCAAACCCCGAAAAGATTTACCAAGCCAAGAAATTATAGCAGCAAATTCAGCAAGAATAACTGAAGTCAATGTGATGAGAAATCCTCCGTGTTTAAAGTGTTTAAATAGGAATCTTAGATAGGGATAATGCCTCGTATTCCTTTATATTAGCTATAGGGTCATATTAAAAAAAGTACTTTGCAGACAATAATTCATAGTAAAGGGCATATCTTTTTTGTTCAGTCCCAAGCATCTGTAAATGGCTTTAACTGCAGAATGAAAATAAATGAACTAAACAGAAAATCAATGAATTTAACAAGCTAATGAGCTAAATTCTTATATACTTCAATGACTACAAAGTTCCAGAAGGTAGTCTCCCTGAAATTAGGTTCATTTTGTGGAGCAGAAAGAAAGAAATAAAGAAAATCATATTTTTATGGAGGACAAAGCTTCCCTCACAATCCTTTATCCAAGGGACTATGCCCCACCAGCCACACACACTTTATATAACCGATTATGAGCTTAGTGCAACTTGAGACAAAGGGATGTTCCCTTCACCTCAATAATCTTTCACTCACACACACATGCACAAAAAGGCACAAACAGATGCACGTATATATATATATATATATATATATATATATATATATATATATATATATATACACACACACACACACACACACACACACACACACACACACACACACACACACACATACCCTTTGTCCAGTGGTATAGTTACGAAGCCTTTACCTGCTGTAAATAAATGTCCTAGTTACGAAGCCTTCACCTACCTGTTCGCGACCAAACACCTACCCATTTCACGAATGAAGCAAGCCCACACTCCAGGCAGCGACCACCATTTCACGAACGAAGCAAGCCCACAATCCAGAGAGCAACCAAACACCTACCTAAACCTGAAGCAGTAATCCACGAATGAAGCCAAGCCTGCGTAATGAAGGTCCTATGAGAGCAGCAGCAGTTCACCCCTCATTGGTTCTGCCTGCAGCCGAAGCAGTCCGGAGCTCCTCTTCTGTGCGGTTGTCACCACACAGATTCCTGGGTATCTCACAGCAATGATTGCTGGGTACCTCTTTGTCTCTATCCGGACTGCTGATAAAGGCATTCTGAGTTCTTCTAATGCCTCTGCGCATGCGCAGAGGAGTCGGGACTCGTGATTATTTTTTTCCGTTTTTGTTTTCCAGTTTTAAAGATTTTTCTTTTGTATTTTCTAGGTGGGAGGGCTGCAGTCCGGCAGCCCAATAGCACGAGCCACCCCTGGTTCCCGGGGTCTGTAGATGCACCCCCTTTGTGCAAACATAGCTGTTTTCCATTCTGCTGGGACGAAGCCATTGCTTAGGCTGTGACTGAACAGTGTGCCCAGTGGTTATGCTAATTCCTGTTTTAACCCATGTAGAACACAGCCTGGGATGTTGTCTGGTCCCACAGAGGCTGTGTTTTTGGCTTCGGAGAGGGCATTTAAGAATGACAGTGCCTCAAAACAGAATGTGTAAGGACTGAGGAACAGATATGTGGCCAAGCCAGGTATGGAAATAAGGTACATGAGGAAAGCTGGTGTTAGAATGCAGAAGTCCAGGAAGTCATCAAAGGAAAGAAGGCATGCAGGAAATGTAGAAGATAAAAAAGACTGCCGAAGATAAGAAGGAATACTAGTTGATAAACAAAGAAGCTAAGAAAGGAGTTGCAATAGCAACAAACATGGCACCAATAGCTCTCTACCAATTTCTGGAAAGTAAGCCAGTACACAAAGAAATTATATCAGGTTCCAAGGCAAAGACAGAAAGATAAAGATGATAGATAGTCACAAGGGATGCCAGCAAAAACATGCTTACCAGTCCACATGACATCAAAGGCAGATGGAAGGAATACTTCCAACAGCTTCTGAATGAAGAAAACCCCACGGAACCTGTAATGTCAGTGACACAAGCTATGATGAGAGAAGAGGAGGAGCTCACAACAGAAGAAGTAAGAACACCTCTAAGGCAAATGAAGTCAAGGAAAGCAGTAGGGTCAGATGAGGTCACAGCAGATTTAAAGATGTTGGGTGAAATATGGAAGAAGTGGCTCTTGTGGGTACTCATAGTAATGTGGAGAGAAAGGTGTATACCAGATGACTGGAGAATAAGCACACTAGTGCCAGTGTTCAAGAAAAATGGGACATTCACAGCTGTGGACAGTATGAAACTCCTGTCACATTGTATGAAAGTACTAGAAATGATGATTGATAAATCTATATTCAAAATAGCAGAAAGTAAGGTGGGAAATGCTTAGTAGTAGAAAGTAAGATGGGAGATGAGTAGTTTAGATTAAAATCAGGATGCAGCACAACTGAACCCATGATTGCAGTGAGACAGATAGTTGGAAGAGTCAAACTGAGCATTCCTGGACTTGGAGAAATCATATGACATGGTACAAAGAAAGCTGATTTGAGCAGTCCTGCAGTGGTTCAAAGTCTGAGAAATTGGTAGAATTAGTGCAAGCTTTGTACAAGAACTCATTGACTCAAGTATGAACAGTATTTGGTCTCATAGGGAGTTTCCCATTAGGGGTAAGTGTGCAGCAGGGTTCGTCTCTGATCCCACTGTTGTTCACATTGGCAATGGACTACATTAGGAAACAGGTCAGAAGGGTCAGTTGGTAATAGACAGGCAATGTGGCATTAAGGGAGAACTCTGAGCAAGAACCTCAACAAAGGATAGGCAAATGGAATCCAAAATTAAAGGCACATGAGACGAAAGTGAGTACAAATAAGACAAGTGTAATGGCAGCAAATGGTGGAGTTCAGGAGAAGCTGACAATCGAGATAGAATGTAATGGAATAGATAAGCAGCTTCATGTGTCTGGGAGGGGTGGTTGAGGAGAAGGAAAGTCTGAATGAAGAGGTTAATGATAGAATCAGAGATACTGCAGCCAACTGGCACAGAACGTTAGGTGTAGTATATGACAGAAGAAGAAGAAGTAGAAAAGTAAGGTGAACAAAACAGTAGCGTGATGAATAGAACTGTATGGTATAGAAACCTAGGCAGTAAAGACAGAGCAGTTAAGGTAGTTGAAGTTGATGGTTATGAAGTGCCTGAGATGGGTGGTAAGGTGCACACTGTGGAACAATTGAAGAAATGAGGACATATGAGCAGAAGCTAAAGTAGCTTTAATTGCAGAAAATGTCATGAGAATCAATTACGATGGTTCAGGCACTTGTACGGAAGAACAGAGGACAATCCTCTGTAGAAGATACGGAACAGACAAGAAGACAGCAAGAGGAAATGAGGGCATCCAGCAAAGAGGTGGATGGATTCTGTGAGAGAAGAGCAGTGACAGACAATGAGTGTTGAAGAAAGCAGGATAGTGGCATTGAATAGAGAGAGCTGGTGACAGTTGACACGACACCCCATCACCATGAAGAAAATGGAAAAAGGGGGTTATTGATGTTGATGATCCTTGTAGCCCTCCATTAACCTGGCTTGTAACCTGTTTTGGGGCTATACTTTAAGAGTGTCTCAAGTGGTCCTATTAGGTCATATTTTTGGCTGTTTAGGAGGCATCGACTGTTTAGGAGGCATCAGGGAATATTGTCCAGGTCAATTGAAGCAGTATTTTTGGCCTTAGCGAGTACCACCAGGCGAGGATGGATATGCTATAAGGGATTTCACAGGGGATAGTGGGGGGACTGGGGGGTGAAGTTAAACCTAAATGTTTCAGCTAGTGTATTCGTTAAGTCAACCAGGTCAGGAAAGGTTGTGTTATTTACCATCAGTTTTACATACTGCTACCATTAAGACCCAGTGGCTGACATTAGCCTGGTAGTCTATCCTGACATTGTAACTGGCCTTGTTGGACTTTGTTAGACTTCTTATTTTCTTGCTTAATTGAATCAGAGAGCTCTTTTCTCTGCAAGACTTGCAATTACTGATTTTGACCGTGATATTTTTCTTTGATTCCACCAACTGAGTTTGGTTTTGGTGTTAGATATGGGCTTACTTTCTGGTAGGTATGGCAGCCTTAGTGCAGCCATTTTCATGTTTGCACAGGGGCTTTGTAAATAATTCTGCATAGGTAGCTGGGTTCTCAGGATTTTGTGAAGCAACAAATTTTAAGAAGAGCACATTGTAGTGAGCAAATCATTTTGCAGACCACATTGCAATGAGCAAAATAGAGAATCAAAATATAGTGTCTATCTGACTTTACTGATATATAGGCAAATTGACAGCAGACAGGACAAATCATAAAGAACCTCAACATTGTAATGACCACACAGGAGTAAATGGAAGCAACAGGCACTGTCATACTGTAGTGTAGTTTGTGAGGTAACACTGCAGAGGACATGATAGGGGAATGACAAATGGGGGGGTTCAATGCAATAGTCAGTGAGACAGGCAGGAAGACTATAATGCTGAATGACGGGGCTAAACGTGATAGGGCACATGTGACAAGCAGGAAAGTTTGCAGTTCTGTTAAAAGCCCCACCCTGTCAGGGGAAAAGCAACTGACAGGGCAGGTTACTGTTTTGATGCTGCCTTCATCTGGAGGGCACAGGGAACGTGTAAGACAGATTGCAGTACTAATGGGAAGGCCACATCCAGACAGGGCATATAAAACACAATCAGGGACAGTCACTGTATTGCTGTGTAGGCGCTATCATACACTGCCATATGTGCACAGACAGCACAGCATTCTACAGAGGAGAGTTGGTCACCACTACATAAGGCACAGACTGAGCTATCTGCACATGTGTGATTGACAACAGACTTGATTAACCTGCCTACGATCACTACCATGTGACATGGTGTTGGAGCAGTTATACTATTATCAGTGCACAGCATTGTAACTACTGTAACGATGCTAGAGAAAAGAAGCAAGCAACTATTAGCCAGCATTGACAGTCATCCATACAGACACTTATTGACATGATTAAAAAACAGGTGTGCATTTCTTTTCTGGGGAATAAAGTGAAAGCAATGGTAGGTGAAATTCAACAGTAAGGAGATAGAAATACTTCTAGGGACTCTCGTATGTCATGTGTATCCATGAAAATGCTAAAACTGGCAAGGCATTCTGAAACCCTGCATAGCAGGGACTAGAGCAGAACATCAGTAACGTGGGTGGCTATAATATGACCCATACTTGTGTGCCACAGAATAATGAACCAGCAAATAACTAGAATTAAGGTGACCACAGTGTAGGCTATCAACCCAGTGCCAACTTGGAGATGGACATTTCATAGCATTGCTCCCCAGGTCTGAAAGCCTCTTTACCTAACAATGTCTTGAATGTGTGATCTGGGCTCTAGATAAATGCCCCAAGTGAGTAGTGTCATTTTCCATTTCTGTATGTCAGTACTAGCACCATTCAATGACTATTCAGACATACACTGATAGCTTTATGTCATCCAGGGACAGAAGGGCTACAGCGGTATTTTTCAGCACCAAGAGGAGCTTATGTGCTCATAGATTATGTATATGATTGGCCTATAGCAGTCTGTGTGCCACATAGTGATGGCAGTCAAATATATATTCCAGCATGCTATGGTATGCCATATGCATGCATTGACAGGTTCCCCTGGGACAGGATCTATTACAAGGGGAGTGGCCTTGCTGGTTCTTTATCACTTTGTCAAAAGCTTAATTAAGTGAATTGCTAATCGTCAAACTCTACTCAGTAAAAGCTCAATTAAGCGAACAAATGTTTCAACAAAACATTTCCTAGGGAAAGGACGTGGTTGGCCATCATCGGAGATTTGCCCTTTTTTCCACTGTAGTGCAATATCATAGCTGGTATATTTAATTGGGGGATGTGAGGGTGAAGCAACCCACATTTGGGGCTGTGGGGGATGAAGCCTGCCCAACACTTTTTAGGGTTTTAAACTTTGTTGTATTTGTTACAGACAGTTGCTGGCCTACTACTTTTGTTCCCTTGGAAAAGTTTTACTGAAATGGTTGTTCATTTAATTGAGCTTTTGCTGATTTGAATTCAATGATTAGCCATTCACTCAATTAAGCTTTCAACAAAGTGATATAGACCCGGCCTTGCCTGATGTCCTCAGATCATTGCTAGCTGACAATGACAGCATCATGCTTGAGAAGCAGTATAATGACATGATGGCACTGCCAGTAATGGTACCACTACATGGAATACTCACATCACCCACAGGTAAAGCATTTGTAGAGAGACAGGATGAACATTTGGCATCACCTGTCTCTGGTCTGGTGAAGGTCATCTTGTAAACATCAACCCACCCCTGCTACACAGATGTCATGGGGATGTAGACCCCAACATTCTGCAAGAACACCACAGCATTTGCTAGGACAGCATTCTCTTACATAACTCAATGTGAGATGCCTTTCTGTGAACAGAATATCTCAAGTCCTGACAATGCAGTTCAACATGGAATACCTGAACAGTGTTCTGCCCATGAGAGCTCAACCCCATCACTGCAGGATGTGATCTCCAGCCGCACTGTACCTCTAAGCCATGTGAGTGTCTACCACAACTACCAACTATAACACCTGCATCAGTGTTTGCTTTGATCTCTCCTGTAACTGTGTTCCACCCCACTGTGTAAATGATGATGACTGTGCTCTGCCCACTACTCTAACTATTATGGGTATGGTAATGTCTATTGCTCAGTATATATTCAGTTAATGCACTCTAATGCATAGCCTGGATAGGTTATTGCATGCATTAATTTTACCCTGTGTCATTCTAATCACTACCAATATATGGTGAAGTGTCAGTGCTGTAATGTATTGCACCCACCTCTGCCTTGCATGTAGTCAAGTGGCAGCCCATTTCTTAAAAACTTCCATAAACAAATCCTCCTTACCTACTTTCATAGGCACATCCAAGGAGTACCATGATGTTTCCTTGTTTTAAATATTTTCATAGCACTGTGCTATGAAGCATGACACAGACCAAAAATAACTTGCTGCAAATCTCCACAACATTCTGCAGTGACCCATCAGATAGCTGCAAGAAGTGGAAGTGGACCTTTATAACTGTGCATGCAAATTCAGTGACATTACATGTCTGTGGCAGTATGGTGTTCTCTTCCAATAAGCCTAGGTCTGATTACTGTGGATGTCAGCCACCAGTCACCAGCCACTGTTTCAAAAGTGTAATCTTTACCACCTACAGCACACAACAGTTATGAATGGTCTGCTACCCACATCCATGGGACCTTACTGTCAAGAAATGTATGGATGGCAATATGCACACTTACTAACTAAATGACCTATGGAAAGTTATCTCACAGGAAATGGTAGTATGAGCTAGATAGTGCCAGATGTGGAAATCATGAGAGCTCCCTGGATGCTGCACAGACATGTTTTATATAATATCCTGTACACAGTATACCACCTGGCAGGTGATGGAGAACCTCTTCCAGTTGATATACAAGATGTCGTTTGTTTCAGGTGAGACCTTGACAATGATGTGGGTCAGGTTTGTGACTCCAAAAACTTCTAACAAATTGGTTTTGGTTTTGGTGTAGAATGCCCATGTAATCGTTGTTCTTTCCTTTGCTGTCCATGAAAGCAAAATATGTTTCTCCTCCTGCTTCAGTATCTAGTCAAGGAACTGGTGTAGGATTCATGAGACAGACACTTGTGACACTTCTATCATATCATCTGTTGGATGCTCAAAGGTCCCACCAGCAAGAATGGGCAATGCTGCATAAACATTTTTTTTCCATTGAGATAGTCAGTGCATTCTTCTCCCTAAAATCTATGTGAAGATGGCATTGGTCTGCAATCTCCCATAGGATGCTTTTTGGCATATAGTAGTAGTTTAAAATGTTCCTTTCAGAGACTGATGGTATGTTAGTCTCTAATAGACTCTTCTGTAATGAGAGGGGTGACAAAAAACACTAATAGCTCCATCACAAAGATCCATATGCATTCTTTAAACAGTA
Organism: Protopterus annectens; assembly: GCF_019279795.1. Lineage (NCBI taxonomy): Eukaryota > Metazoa > Chordata > Ceratodontiformes > Protopteridae > Protopterus > Protopterus annectens. The sequence goes on along the minus strand of NC_056726.1, from coordinate 1,705,934,049 downwards.
TGATGATAAACCCAAGAAGTATTTTTTTTTTTCATTTGGGTTTGCAGTGTCCTTTGTTTCCTTTCTCTGATGAGCATTGAAATCCTTCTACTAGGTAAAGTCTCTGTATGTCATATAGGTGGGATGAATCAACCTATACAGCAACAACTTGACCAGTCTGCTGCTAACCACGGCTATGCCTGATCTCTGCAAATCTTATATAATTTATAAAAAGCTGCCATATCCAACCTTTCAGCCCCATCATGTTTTTGGAGTAAAATTGCAAGTACTCCATCCAACAAAAAGTGTTCCATTTAACGATTATGCTCTTTAAAAGTCATTGGCAACTGAGGTTTTCTGAAAATAAATGTTTGGCTTTCCATTTTCTAGTTGAGAAAATACTATGAAATGCATTCCAACTTCTGCTTCACTTATGTTATGGGATAAATGGAATATTTGCACTGTGTGCAATAGATGTAAGTGCACACACACACACACACACACACACACACACACACACACACACATACACCCCCACCCCACCCCCAAACGCACACACACACGCAGGCACACACACACACACACACACACACACACACACACACACACACAGGCACACAGGCACACAGGCACACAGGCACACAGGCACACACACACCCACACACGCACACACACACACACACACACACACACACACACACACACACACACACACACACACACACACACACACACACACAGCAGTCAGTGATGGTTAAAGATTTTGTGCAAGCATCCAGGGCAGCAGAAAAAGTATTAAATTTAGGATGCGAATCTGGGGCTCTTTGTTCAATCCTAACCAAATGTATGTCTCTAATTTTTGAAACATGCTTATTACCAACAAATTTGTTTTTCAGTATTTGCAGTTCTGGTGGCTCCAAATGACAGGAAGAAATGCAGCAAAATAATAATAAAAATCACTACTGTCCTGATGATGAAGCATATGAATATTGAACAGGTTAGGGATGAAGAAGATTTACTGAGAAACTGCAAACCCAGATGATGAATTGTTCTTCTGTAGAGCATATAAAATCATTATCCAAACACACTACATCTTGAAGTTTTAGCTGTTTGCAATTCTACAAATGATACCTGGTAGCCTGATTCACTCTCCAGTTCTTTGACAGATTTCTCATCATTGTCCATAGAACATGATGTTGCTGAATCATTAACTTTCACTTCCGATTGTGAAGTCTACAAAAATATCACTGATGTGGAAGAAGAAGAATTTCTAAGTTTTGCCTCTGACCAGAATGATCTTGTTACTGGATTTGACTTTTGGAGAAAATCATGGTGGTGTTGTCAAATGGTCTCTAAATTTCATGTTCAAGAACAAAAGGTAACTGGCTCAACAGGTGAAGAAATCTCTCTGTAGCTTAAACAAACAAATCAGAGATCTTGTCAAGTCTTCCAAAGCTAATTATAAAGCAAAAATAGCCTCCCTGGCTAAGGATAATCACAAGGCATTCTTTAACTATGTCCAAAAGCTAAAAGGGAATACCCAGCTATGTACTGAGCTGGTCGTGGATGGCACCACCCAAACTCAACTGGAGATAATAGCCAACCTGCTACCTGACAGATCTGGAGAAAACTTCACCCCTCTGTCCTCTCCAGTTATCCCCCAAAGTATACCTGCCACTGTTTCTCAGCCTATTATCTCAAGAGAGCAGATCATCTCAGCCATCTCCAAGGCCAAAAATAAGGCATCAATTTGGGCCAGGCAACATCCCAGGTTGCCTTTTAAACAACTTAAAACATGACCTAGCAGACCCACTTGGATCCCTGTTTAACCACAGCCTGTGAACTGGCTATGTTCTGGCAGAATGGAGGACAGCAGTAGCAATTCCTCTGCACAAAGGGGGACCATCAACTGACTCTGGGAATTATAGGCCCATAAGCCTGATCATCATCTGCAAGGCCATGGAAAGAATCATTAGGACATAGGTAATCTCCAAACTCTGGACCCAACCCAGTTTCGATTCCTTAAAGGTAGAAAATGCCTGATTTCTTTTAAAAAGTCACCAAGGCCCTGGATGAGGGAAAGACAGTGTATACCACTATCTTGACCTAGCTAAGGCACTTGACACAATCTCCCATTCAGGTCTTATAAAGAAACTCTCCCATTTGGGAAATAACCCCTATATTACTAGATGGGTAGCCAACTGGCTCACTGACAGGACTCATACTGTAAAAGTGGGTGACTTCAGCTCTAGCAAAAGACCAGTCATCAGTGGCATACCACAGTGTTTTTTGCTGGGCCCCTTACAGTTTGGAATTTATTTCTCAAAAATCCAGGCAAACTTGGATGGCCTGTAGCTGACCAAGTTCACTGATGATTGCAAATTGGAAGCAATCATTGAGTCCTCCAGTGATGTTAATATACTGCAGACATGGTTAACAGACAAATGACTGGTTCCAAAGCCACAGATTAAAGCTAAATGCAAAAAAAAATGCATTATTATTCCTTTTTGGAAAGCTGCCATCCCTTCTAATTAAATTATAGACAGCACACCCCTAAGTGCAGACCCAGTAGTCTGTGATCTGGGTACTCAGGTTGATTGAAACCCAAACTTTGACCACCATGTATCCACAGTGGTAAGGAAATCCTTCTAGATGGCACATCTTATAAGTAAAGGCATCACATCAAGATCTAAGGATTTTATAATTCCATTATACTCTGCCCTCATCATACCAATAATTGAGTACAATGCTCCCTTTAGCAGGTACCTCATCAGACACCTGCAACAATTGAAGAGATGACTGAGGTTTCTCACCAAGAAATTACAGGTTACACAAAACAGGTGTTACACAGAAAGTCTGAAAGCCCTGTCACTGTATTTTATCCCCTACAGGTTGCTAACAGGTGACATGTGCCTGCTTATAGGGCAGTCTCTACCGTAGCCCTGATGGAAATGTTACATTTTTGTAAATCAAACAGGATGAGAGTCACTAGCTCCAGGGATCTTAATCTAGCCTCTGACATGAACAGATCATGCTAGAGACAGATATATCTCCCAGAGACTGCCACTTCTCTGGAGGAAGCTTCCAATTCACATGAAACGGAGCCCCTCCCCGACCCTGCTCAAACACAACCTAGATCAATGGATGTTTAATCACAAATTCTCTCCTGGGGTGGTGCTCATGTCCCTCCTGGACAGAGGAAGTTATTATTAAATACTATAGACCCTTACCTCTGTTAACTTTGCTCACCTAATGACCAACAATTGGGGCAACATAGGATAAATATGACTAGGCTTTTAGGGTTCTAAGGTTCTAGGGCTATTAGCCTAGTAACCTTCTATGATGCGATGAATGTATTTCCTAATGCAACAGTTTCCCTGATTTTTTTTTTTTTTTTGGTCTGATGCTATTTGCAACTGGCTCTGTAGTCTAGGAAAGAGTGATGTGGACGGCATCTCATTGGCATTCAACATGAGGGAGGACCTTCTTGACATGTGACACAAGGATCCAAGTGGGCAGTCCTTCACATCTGATGGCACTGGTGGTGGTAAGCAAAACCAAGAAGAGCCATTTCCAGCTCAGACACAAGGCATGTCTTCTGTCAAGCTATTTGATGAATTCCTCAGAGCTACTCTTGCTTTGGGTACATCGCCTGAGAGTTACAGAGAATATGCTGCATTTAAAGCCATCTGATGCTAGAAAATCAGAAATAAGCACTATTTTCCACTTCTGATGATTATTTTTACTGTATTTCATAAGAATCTTGTATGAATTGTTACATTGCTAGCACCTTGAAAAACGAACTGTAGGATACACCACAAAAGTCCAAATTTGCACAAACCTTCTACTTTATTCGATAAAACAGAAACAAGGGATGCTAGTACCTTAGTAGACTTTCACTGTTGAACTGCTTCCACTGCTGCTGTAATACTCAGATACATTGTGTCTGCTAGTTTTACTAGACAGTAGCATCTAGATTGTGTGGTTTTCCTGCACTTGTGCTCTAAAACCAACATTTCTATATTAAGAAGGTTTTCTGACAGCACTCTTCTGGCAGAAGTGTGCTATAGCAAACCTATATGAGTTAGGGGCTGCTGGCTGAATGCTTATATTTTGTTTTCCTGATTGGTCTGTAGGCCTTGCTGTTGTAAAAACTTGTTTTCTGATTTAATATAAGCCCAGTGTTTGTGTGGTTTTGTGATCAATTCAACAGAACTGCTCTTGATTTGGCTTCTTCACCTAACAATCTGCTGCATCTAAAACCATACTCTGCTAAAAAAAAAAAGAAAATTAGTACGTTTGCAAATATGCTGATTATTTTTTCTGTACTTCATAAGAATCCTGCATTAATTGTTACGTCTTGCACTGTAGTTGAGTTTCAAAGCTGAACTGTTTCCACTGCTGCTGCTGTGCCTAATTACACTGCATCTGCTAGTTTTACAGGGTAGAGCACACACTGAGCAGAGCTGGAATTGATTCTGCAGTTAAATATTTCTGTGAGAGATGGTGCTTGGATAACTGTTTTGGAAGATGAAAAATTGCTGACAGCGATGGATAAATATGAACCTAACTCAGTTGATGCTCCTTCTTGGGGAGATATAGTAAATCATAATTTAGAATGGGAACAGGATACTATTATGCAATCAACGTCAGAGGTTAAAAATCATGGAGTATGCTCACACTCAATTTGTTCCTCTGAGGTGCATAGACAACTGCTGTTTGTGATCTACTGAAGGAAAGCAGTATTACCTTTGCAAATCTGTTTCAGAAAACAGCTTCAACTACTACAGACTTTCATTATCAAGCTAGAAAATTACCTGTTCTACAAATTTCATCAATTTCAGCAAATTGATTAGTACATTGTTTGGGAGATTGAATATCTCATTTAGGCTTCTTTGATAAAGGAGTAAGAGCCTTTATCTGTTTGAAGAAGTTTCAGCAAGTGCAAAAGTTTCAAAAGTTACATCCCAGAAAAGTTATTTTCTTAGAGATGTAAATAAAAAAAAATGATGTCTGCCATGAGCTAATTATATCTTTATCAGTACGAATATTCAACCAATTCATACCTCTGTATGTTACTAGATTAACGTGCATTGCATATCACAGAACATATTTATTCATGTAGTGTAGTTGATATATGTGTAAAAAAAGTACTGAGACACCAGGGTTGCAGTGCTTGGGGGAGGCAACACCTGGCTATTTTGTAAATATGTGACATATTGTTAAATAGGACCTTCAATTTGTTATGTTTCCATATATTATTTCATGTCATAAACAGGAAATAGGCAATAAACAGCACTATTACATAATAATATTTAGTTGTCCATAGTGCATCTAACAGTGGGTTTGCTCAGAGGTTGGCAAAATGTTCGCTCATGTGAGACACACATTTCCATTTTTTCTGTTTGCGCATAGTTAAACAATGGGCAAATGTGACCCACATTAATAAAGGTGTTGTTTAGGGCACAATTAAGCTGTGCACAAACAAGAGACACATTGGTAAACTCTGACAGTTAGTTCTAAGTCTATGAAATGCAACTGCTGCTTAACTGAGTCTGTGGCAGCAGTTGTAAATTCATTGACACATTTCTTTTTGAGTCCAGATGATACAGGGTTCACATACACGTTTGTAATACTTTTACACAAATAAACAATATAATGTAATTTTTGTATTACATGTGTTGCTGTGTGTTGACATAGCACAGAGGTTTTAAGCATTGATAACCATGTAATGCTGGTCACCACTGATTGGCATTGTTGCATGATGCCAAATGCCGCACAAACATAGAGGCCAAAAAGTGATGGGATCCATTGCTTTTCTGATACGTATGTGTCTTGTACTGCAGTGGTGGTGCTGCGGTAGCATTGTCGCCTCACAGTAGGATGTTGCCCGTTCTATTCTCAGTTAGAGCGCCTTCTGTGCGGCGACATGCATGAATGGGCATTCCTTCATTGAAGGTTGTGCATTAGGCCTGGCAAGCCGGCACGTAAAAATCTACTGCCAATCATTAGCAGACCGGAGTTCTGCTGTGGCGACCCCTAACCGGGAAAAGCTGAAAGACACAAACAATGTGTCTTGTGTGTGATTTTATTTTTTGACCAGATTAAAGGTGTTTAAATGGAGTATATAGGAAAGTGATAAAAAAGGTAGCAAGCAGGGGGAAAAACATAGGGAAAGTAATACAGGAATGTGCAGGATGGTGGTAGGAAAGAATCAAAGCTATCCACTTCTTTAACAGTATAAACTGAAAATATGAGCTGAATATTAACTGAATTTGGTCTGTCACCTCCAGAGAGGGGGTGACCACAATGCAATCATGTTGTATAGCCAACTGGACTGAATCAAGTATTCAAGTGTGTCAAAAAGACACCTGGGAGAAATGGAGAGCTATGTAGAGGATTACTTTTTTTGTGGGACAGGTGCCCATTTATTTTTTTATTTCAGAGAGAGAGGAAAGATGGGGGAAAGGATGTAGGTATGTCTGTATGTCTGTGTCAGGTAAGTTGGGTTGGTGAAGAAGCAATTGTAGACAGACAAGACAAACAAGACATCAGACAGGGATGGTGATGGACACAAAAGGTTGGGGGACACCATGATTGGGGTGAAGGTGGCAGCATCCTGAACTCATGGTCATCAAGATGGGTGACAGTGAGAATTGAATCCTCACACACTGGACTGTCATCACTGTCAGATCACTCAGCCAGTGGCTAGAGTGCTTGCTGTCTCCTTCTCTTCCTCCAACTACTATGCAAAATGAGAGAGAGCAGCTTTTCCAGCTGGCATAGTCATGCACCAATGGTGTGGTGCACAACCCTACACACCATCCTTGGCAATTTGGTGTGGGTGATGACATCACTACCTCTGCCAGTGCTCCTGGAGGGTACCACTGGACTAGCCTCCATGGCAGTACTAACTAAGGGTAAAGGTAGTACAGGGGCAGCAGAGGCAATGCTGCTTGGTTGTCTCCCAGACATGCTGGGCATTGGTGCTGGAGTCAGTGGAGGGTGGGGGAACAGATGGATCCAGTGTGGCTGACCTACCCCACTGTGCTGTGAAGCATTTAGTGATGTGGTACACGTGGATGATATGGACACATTTTGATAACACATAAGAACATTTAAAAAAAACAGTATAAAATACAAATAAAAACAATTTTTTAATAACGTAAAAATATATTTATAAAAGAAAATAAAAAAGAAAAAGACACACCAATATTTTTTTTTTTACAAAAAGAGAGAGAGATAAGGGTTGGGGTGAAAGAAAAAAGAGATAAGATTAGTACCTTCATATGTGAAGTCCAATGCATTAATACAGTAATTTGGCCCTATTATGTTACCTTTTAAATTTTAAGACTACCACCTCCTAACTGATGCACACTATACAGATTGCAGCAAGTAATACTTGAAATGTGCATATATTGCACATGCGGATGTTCCAATTATACAGATTACAATTTACAGCAGGGCATTTGTACCACTGGTATACAGGCTTTAATTTAAAATATTATTGAAGAAATAACAGCACTGTATAGCTGTGAAGTGGGATAGTTGAACCCACAACTTCTGACTACAGTCTAATATTATACTATTGGTTTATGCTACAGACTAATGCATGCACACTTGCTTTTATATTTGGGATATGCATGCTCAATGTGCTACAACTTTATAAAATACCAAAAAAGTTATCTTTAACTTTTAATGCTACAATAATACTACTCTTCTGCTGCATACATACCACATGCCTTCCTCATTCTCACCAATCTAGTGCAGTGGGCTTGGACATTGCCCTCGAGATCACGGGCAGCTGTGGAGAAAACATAACAGAATAGAAGCCCATTATGAACACCTCTCTTGCCTTTATTTAGCTTTCTAAGTCTTACAAATACTCTCTGTGGATGATACTTACAGAAACGTGGGATGTATGCAGTCCCAAATTCCTCAATCCAGCAGCTGACTGTATTTGTCTTTCTCCTCTGTAGGTTATTATAATGCTGCCTACATTGCCCTCCAGTGTGTGGGATACTGGTGACACTGGATACAGCCTGGGCTAAACTATCCAAAGCCACAGACTTGTACTGGGAGCCAGAATAGTCTCCATGTAGAAGCCTTTGGCTGGAGCTCTTAACTAGGAGTCCAGTGAGTATCCTAGTCTCCTGGACACCCCACCTCTTTGCCCTAAACCTGGCACCTTCCCCACAAATATCTGCCATGTCTTCCATGGATGTACAGCAATGGAGACTGATGGTTTCCTGCCAATTCCAGTTATCACATTTACTGGAGTGCTCATACTGTTTGGCAGTGTGCACCCCTGAGCACGGCATTTGTGCGATGGTAAGAGGAGAGCAGAAGTGCCAAGCAGTGAGGCATTACATACTTGCAATTGCAATTTGTAGGTTCTTGGGTGTTCAGGCAGGTGTATATGTGTGTTAGGCTGATGTGAAGGCCATACCAATGCAGATAGCAGAAACACGGTATACCCACAGTCATGCATCTGATAATAAATACATAGATAAATAAATTACTAACACAGTACTAGTGTCTCATCCCTCATACATGTAATTGATATCAGACCCACTGTATCACATGCTATAAGTGAGACTGACTATAATGGGAAGTACAAAGTGTATGGGATATCTTGTATTCAAACGTCAAACTTAGAACCATGTATATGGTAGGCCTACACTTACACCTGTTGCCACAAGAAGGTTGAAATAATACTTACCCATCTTTCAGTTCATTACTATAAACTACAGTGTTACAATAGTGAAAAAAATGTTACACACCCTATACTAGAACCTAGGACCATTTGTACCCCAGCCCTACATTTACAACTACTGCCACAGGACTAACTACATGACAGTCCCTATTTTACTAACCATTAAGGTCTCGCTGTTAACTGCCATGCAACACCACATAGCAAGTTTGCATAATGCTCAATAGCATTCATTCAATATATCAGGTTTCTATTTTTGGATGTCTGGGTCCTGGGTGGTTCATGTGCCCAGTTGCCCACTGTCGTGCTTTGCCCAAATGAGATGTGTAGCCAAACCAAATTCACCATTCATTTCCTCTGTCTCCATGCTTGTACTAAGCACTGCATCATGCAATCACTGGCCAAAAAAAAAAAAAAAAAAAAAAAAAAAAAAAAAAACGAGAGAGAGAGAGAGTGAGAAACAAACTAAAAAAGGAAAAAAATGTGGTCAAGTAGTTTAATTGAGGAAAACCAATGTATGATACACCTACAAGAAAATGATGGCTCACATGAGATATGTCTACAAAAATCTGGATTTGAACTCTTACTCCAATTCCCCTTCAGAACACAGGATGGGTGCCTTATCCCTCTTTTCCAAATAGCTTTGCAGCAAAGACCAGAACTCATTCTGCCCATAAACTGCAACAGCATGTACAGTGATATCAGACCTTACAACTGTTATTTGTACATTTATTATTTTTGGATGTAGTGCACTTAGTGATCACAGAACCTGTTGTGATTATTGTTTGCAAATATACAGCTCTGTCTTACATTTCTGTGTTTGTTGGTCATTCTTCAGTTATCTGAACATTACCCTGATACATGCAGTATGTAAGGCATTCTATATCATTGGCCTTAAAATGTGTGAGGATATTAACTGGAAATAATATCATATGCATTTGCCAGCAAATAAAGGGCAGGATGGATGTTAAGGAACACAGTATGTGATTTGTGTACTGCTTACTTACATTTCTAACCTTACGTCTAACACTGTATAGCTCTAACCTGACTTACCCAGTGGAAGTAAGGCAGCCTGCAGTGCTGCTGTGTTTTCCTTGTCCCAACCAGTAATCCTTCACATTTGCAATCCATTAACAACAAACACTGAGTGCCTGCATTATGTGTATGTGTCCTACATGGATCCAAGCATTTGGGATTCAGCAATTCTAATGAGTTCACACCTCATTTGCATCTTCACTGTGCTAATAGCCATGAATCTATACTACATAAAAGTGCAACTGTGTAGCTAGGCAAACTGATGGTGAGGAGATTTGTGTATGTTGGGAAGACTGTGCATAAGCTATTTATTTCGGACATATCTATACAAAGGATTACAGAACTTTAGAAGGTATGCATGCATTTTAACAACTACATACAGCATATGGTGGAATGTATTTAAGAAAAATTAGAAGCAAAGGATTTTAAACTTTTATCTGTATTCATTTGTTACAAGTGTACTGATGACATTGGCATGTTTCTCAAGCCATTTTGCAGGTTTACATGATTACCAATACCTAATAACGGAATGCACTGTGATAAGTATGTACAAATGTTTCAGGAACAGTTCATTTGATAACACTTTTAGCATTTCTAAGATGGCTTGTTAGCAAAATGTGTCATTTGCCTGTTATTTGGTGGAGGGGGCAAAAGTGAGTTAGTGTTATGGCACAAACAAAAATACACTGTTCTTTTGTTGGGGGGAGCAAAGGTGAACTACTGCTATCTCATAAACAAGGATAGACTTTTATTTTGGGAAAGGGGCAAGTTGACTTGCTTTTATGGCACAAACAAGGATAGGCTATTCGTTTGGGGGTCAAGGTGAGTTACTGTTATAGCACAAACAAGGACAGACTGATCTTTTTTGGGGGGACCAAAGGCGAGTTACTGTTATGGCACAAACAAGGATATACTTTTCTTTTGGAAAAGGGGCAAGTTGACACAAACAAGGATAGACTTTTCTTTTGGGAAAGGGGTAAGTTGACTTACTGTTATGGTGCAAACAATGATAGACTTTTCTTTTGGGGGGCAAGGTGAGTTACTGTCATGGCACAAACAAGGCTAGACTGTTTTTTGGGGGAGCAAAGATGAGTTACTGTTATTGCACAAACAATGACACAGACAAGAATAGACTGTTCTTTTGGAGGGGGAGCAAAGGTGAGTTACTGTTATGGCACAAACAAGGATAGCCTGCTCTTTTGGGGAAGGGGAAAGGTGAGTTACTGTTATGGCACAAACAAGAATATGTTGCTATTGTTCTCTCCTTGCTTTGCATCCTGTATGTTATTCATATTTTACATTTCTAGACTGTTTTATATTTATCCACTGGTTATTACTGAGTGTCTAGCTTTTCTGTTTTATCTGGATACAGTTATTTTGTAGTTATGTGGTACTTATATGTGGTATCCTTCTGTTGCATTTTAGGACACCTAGAAGTATGCCACACAGGCATGCAGTCCCTAGAGATACACCTTCACTGATGCTTAGAACCAGGTGAAAGTTGATGCCTTTAGGCAACATGGTGCTTTTCTGCTGGAAAGGGGATGGGAAGATATGGCATGCAGGATGCAAATTTGGTGACTAATGGTTGATAATTTGAATGCCATGGGTGGCCATGGCAGAACATAAGAGCAGGAGTGCCACAGAGCCACTGACATGATCACATCTGCATGGAGGAGAACAACTACTGTGGGCTGTGACCAGATGTGTACCAGAGTAGGGCCTGCTAGGGAATCACTTCCAACACCCAATGAAGAGTTCCTAGCCAATACCAGGGATCCAGACAGCTCACAGGAGAGAGCAGCTCAGCATGTTTTGGATATTGGAGCAACAGTTTCAGAAGCAGCAAGCACATCCCAGGTTGAGCTTTCAGGTAGGGTTTGGTATCTCAACAGCTAAATACTGTTGTATAGTAAAACTGTATCTTCTTGGCTGTAGATCAGCCAAATCATCTCCTGTTAGCCAACATGTCCAGTCCCAGTCACAGTCCCATAGTGGCATAGTGGTGTAGCGGCAGCGTTGTCACCTCACAGCAAGAGGTTCTCTGGTTCGATTCTCAGCTGGGGTGCCTTCTGTGTGGAGTCTGTATGTCCTCCCTGCATTTGTGTGGGTTTCCTCCGGGTGCTTCAGTTTCCTCCCACATTACAAAGACATGCATCTGGAGCATTTCTCGCTGGGCCTCCACTGAAAATTGGCTTTGTTCCAAGTTGGACTTTTCCAGTTAACAAATGATAAATAAATAAATAAATAGTAGCAGTACTTCTTCTGCTCTGCTAGTGAGTGTGGTGTCCACACCCAGGCATTGCAGGCCGTGGGATATTGGTCACAGGCATCCCCGTGAAGGGATCTCAACCAGCAGACATCAGTCATGTTCAGGTAGCAGCAGTGTATCTGGCTGTGGGCATGAAAATGCCAGTGCAACTCTTGGTAGAGCCAGTTGTTATGGTTGGGGATGATAACAATGAACTGCCACATTTACTATCCACGACTCACACCTGTCTGACATACCAAGATGTTGACCTAGCACAGAGCTTGACTGCATTCATGCAGACACTCACACACAGATTTCACCTGGAGGACCCCTACACACACACACACACACACACACACACACACACACACACACACACACACACACACACACACACACAAAACATTCACATGGTTCAGCTGTGCAGCTTAAAACTAATTTTGCCTCACTGTCATTTGTTGGTTTATCCATATGTCTGCCTGCTTCTCTTTCTTTGCTTCTCTTTCTTTGCTTCTCTTTCTTACTCACACACATACTCACTAACTTTTTGTGTCAGCCTAGGCCTCCTACCCCCCCCCCCCCCCAATACAACACTCTGTGCAAGTGATGATAACTGTGCCATATTCCTGTTTTCTATCTTTTGGATTCAGGGATACATAACCTTTGTGACTGATGCTCGGGATGCATAACTGACTTAAAGTAATTAGTATATATCTGCATTTGTAGTATGGAACTGGTAATTATGCATTTGACTTACATTGGCCTTGGAAAGTTACACAATTGATAGCATCAAAATTTCCCAACTTTATTGTGAATGATCTTGTGAGGGTGCTGAAGTCAGAAAATGCAACGCGTATCATTACTTTCTAATTTCTGTCTTTAATGATTTTCCATTACAAATGTATGGTGCTAAACTGGACCATGCAGTGACGATCAGTACTTTTCTTAAGTAATGGCATTATATAATGCCTCCTTGCTGCCCTTCCGCAGCTGTCTGGCATTCTGCTGCAGTTCTGATGTACTGCGCATGCGTATGCCTATGCAGTACATCAGAGCTGTGGGCAAAAGCAACGGAGAAAGCAAGATCTCCGTTGTTTTTACAAACTGTCTTGCTATGTTAAATGGGTTTAACATAGCGAGACAGCTTTAAAAAAAGCAATGGAGAATCTCCATTGCTTTTTTTAAAGCTGTCTTGCTATGTTAAACCCAATTAACATAGTGAGACAGTTTTGAAAAAAGGAACGGAGAAAGCAAGATCTCCATTGCATTTTACAAACTGTTTCGCTATGTTAAAGGAGTTTAACATAGCGAGACAGTTTTAAAAAAAGCAACGGAGACAGTGTGAAGCAACGGAGATCCTGCGTTCTCTGTTGCTGTAAAAAAGAGTTATAGTAATGGAAAAAGTCCAGGCGACCGGACCTTTTTCCATTACTATAACTCCGATTTACAACGTGCACATTGACCAATCAGAGTGCACGTTTTTGAATATTAATGGGGGGGTCGTTGTGTAATACATAATAATGAACACAGAGCACAAGAGCAAGGTGATTACTGCATGTTTTTTAGTAAAAGACCACGTTTGGGCACAAACTACTATTTCACGTTGGCCAAAGCCATTCAAAGCATAACTAGAGTTGTTCGATGTATCTCAGAGTGTGCAAAGTGTTTGCAGAGTGTGTGTTTTATTACGGTGCAATTATTTCAAAGAATGTGTGCAAAGTACAGTTATATTGCAAAGTGCAGTCAAAGTACAGACATTTCAAAAATGTTCTTGTGCTGTGTGCATTTATTCACAGAAAGCCACCATTTCAGAGTGTTTCTTATACTGTACAGAGTTATTTTACAAATTACAGCCATTCTGAAAGGTTGTTGTGCTGTGTATAGTCTATTTGCAAAGTGCATTCATCTCGAAGTGTTTCTCACTGTGAACTTTTTCCATTGTGTACAGTTTATTCACAAAATGCAGTCATTTTAAAGTATTTCTTACACTGATAAGGAGTGGTTTCACAAAGTACAATGATTTCAGAGTGTTCTTGTGCTATGGAGACTTATTTGGCAAAGTGCAATTATTTCAAAGAGTTTGTTGTGCTATTGGGCAAAATTACAAGTACTGGCATATATTTATGTGTGTGTATGCTCGTGGATTCACTATACAATTTCGAAATACTGAAATGTCGAATTTCAGTATTTTGAGACTGAATAGTCGAAAAACAACATACATGAAAACCCACAATCACGAATACTACAATCGTGACCATTCACACACACAAACCAGGACATAATCACACACACACATATGCCTACCTAACTAAACAAACATAACAACACACCCAAACACACTTAACCTACCTATAAGCAGGGGGGCAAGCCCCCCTGCACCCCCCACACCCCTCCACTTATATATTCTAACTCCGAGGTTGCACTAAACACACAAACACACTACAAACACAACCACACACACTCACACACACTAAACTCCCTACCCATTATCCTCAAACACACAACACTTACCTGAAACCCCAGATAAATCCACAAACTGCACCACACGTCACAAATGCGTCACCACGATAGTGGCAGATTCGACATTTGCGAATTCAGCATAGTGTAGTTTTGGTTAACTGCACTTTCCACTATTCGGTCTCAATGTACTGAATTTCAACATTTCCGTACGTCAAGATTGTCTAGTGTATCCATGTTCGTACATGATTTCAAGTACCTTCACTACTGTGTGGTAATATGGCAGAGGCATTTCGCAGACCAGGTTCACTTGTATTTGATCATAATACAGCAGAGAATTGGAGAGTACTTAAGTAGGAATATGTTATTTGCATACAAGCAGCTTTTTCTGACAAAAATGCACATACGAGGGCATTATTTTGCTTAACTTAGCTTGGTCAGAAGCTATTGAAAGAGAGTGTTCATTTGTGTATGCACCAGAAATATATGCAGAAGAGGGGGGAAACCATCATATTGTGGTACCGGCTGAATCAAGGGAGAACCCTGAGTGTTTAAAACACACATTTAGAGAAATGTGCAACCCCCAGACAAATGTTACATTAGAGAGGCACTTATTTTATACAAGAGACAAAAAGCCAAGTGAAACTTTTGCAGCTTATTATTGACTTGAGAAATAAAGCTAAAACATGTAGATGTGGTGACTTGAAAGATGATTTAATAAAGGACAGGCTTGTGTGTGGTGTTAATAGTGCTGCAGTGAGGAGGATTTTGCTTCATGACAGTGATTTAATGTTAAGCAAAGCCATAGAGATTTGTCAAATCCATGAGCTCACAGAAGGACACACACGTATGCTTACAAGAAATGAGAGCATGATTTCAACAGCCTCCAGAGCAAACCTAGACAGCATACAACATGTGGCAAGCAGAAACAGGCCTAAGCACATGGCAGCTGCAACCCCTGCAGGTGTGGCAGGGAGGACCCGTAGCTTTCTAACAATTTCAAGAATAAGTCAGTGAAAAGGGCATGCTCAGTACAGTATAAGAGTGAGTCAGCAAAACCCAAATTAAGTTTTATTGTTAACTGTCATTATTGTGGTGCCAATTATGACTCTATAAAAGAGAAGTGTTTAGCATTTAGTCAGCAATGCCGCAAGTATAAAAAAATGGAACAATTTTCAAAAGTTTTGTAAATCAAGTAAGCCTCTTTCAGTTATTAAGAAAGGTCACTCAAAAAAGAAAGTCGATGGTGTATCAGTGGTTGGTGAAGAGGTTAATGCAGTAGATTTGTTGGCAAAAAATGAAGTATTTTGTACTGTCCTGATCAATGGTAAACCCTTCAGAGCTCAAAGTAGACACTGATTCAAAGTGTAATGTTATATCAGCAGAAATATTTGCTAAAGTGAGGGCTGGCGAGCAACTTAATTTGACCAGTTGTGTGAAGCTTGTTGTCTACAGAGGTGAAGAGATTCAAACCAAAGGCTCAGTAGTGCTTTCATGCTATTTGGCTGGGAAGAATTACAGCTTGCAATTTTATGTAGTCCGAGAACCTATGCAGTCATTATTAGGTCTCGGAGACAGTTAGAGAAGTAAACTGTTTTTTTTTTTACTAAAGAAGTACATCGTGTAAACACATGTCCCATTTCCAGCAATACTGATGCTATTTTCTCAGAGTATGCTGATGTGTTTGATGACAGTTGTACACTCTGTGAAAGTAGACCCAGAGGTCAGTCCAGTGATCAGAACAGCAAGAAGACTTCCAACAGCTATGCAGGACAAAGTCAAGGTCCAGTTAGACAAATTAGTGCAGCAAGGTGTGATTTGTCCTATTAGAAAACCAAGTGAGTGGGTGTCTTGCATGGTAGCTGCTCATAAGACAAATTCAGATGAAATCAGAATATGCATTGACCCAAGAGACTTGAACAAGGCATTAAAAAGACCTCATTGTCCTATGCATACAGTTGAGGAGATTGCAAGTCTCATTTCAAATGCCATTGTTTTTCTGTCTTATATGCAAAAAGTTAATTTTTGCAAGTAATGTTTGATCAGAAATCTTCACTGCTGACTACATTCAGTACCCCATTTGGTAAATACAGATTCGTCAGGATGCCTTTTGGAATAAATTCTGCCAGTGAAGTCTTTCAACGCTCAATGGAGCAATTTTTTTCAGGCTACCCGTATGCTATAATAGTTGATGATTTACTGGTTGGAGGTAATGGTGAAGCAGAGCATGATAGAAACCTCAGGAAGGTTCTGGACAGAGCACATGAAGTGAACTTAAAGCTCAATCTTCTGAAGTGCAAATTCAGACTACCAGAAGTTATGTATGTTGGTCATTTATTTACCACTACAAGTTTATGACCAGATGCTTCCAAGCAAGCAGCCCTTCTTGTGATGCCAGCTCCAGATAATATTCAAGCCTTACAGCATTTTCTTGGTATGGTTAACTATTTGTGCAAATTTATTCCTGACTTTAGTGAGGTAACAATGCCTTTGAGAGAGCTGACACACAAAAAATGTTGCATGGTCATGGTTAGAACAACACCGGAGAGCATTAGATTACCTCAAACAGAAAATTGCTAATCCACCTACATTAAGATACAGTGATGTCCACAAACCAGTAGTTCTTTTCTGTGATGCTTCAAAGTTCAGTCTTGGTGCAGTTATTCTTCAAGAGGGCAGACCTGTTGCCTTTGCATCTAGAACTCTTACCCAAACTGAAATACAGTTTGTTCAAATTGAGCAGCAACTTTTGGCAATTATGTTCACATGTTCGAAGTTCCATGATTATATTTATGGTCAAGCTTTTCAGATAGAAACTGACCATCAACCTCTAGTCACTATTTTAAAGAAGCCTATGCATTCCGCTCCAGCAAGACTACAAAGAATGATGCTCAAATTGCAAAAGTACAATTGCAAAATGGTCTATACAAAGGGTAAACTTCTTTATCAGGCTGATACATTATACAGATCACCCAGAAATACCATGGAAAAGCTTGATGCAGAGAATTTCGACTTTGATGTCATGGAAGTGCACAACATTTCAACCACAAGACTTGATGAGCTAAGAGATCATACAAAGACTGATCCAATTTTGCAAAAGCTCAACCACTTCATCAATGTAGGATGGCCGTCAAAACAATCCTGTGTACCAATAGAAGTACAACCTTACTTTCCATACAGAGATGAGATTCTGATGGAAGATGGTATCCTTTTTAAAGGTCCAAAAGTTGTTGTTCCTACTTCCTTACAGTGTGAATACATTCAGATTTTGCATTGTGGGCACTCAGGTTCTGATTCGACCAAAAGAAGGGTGAGAGGACTAGTATTTTGGCCTTCTCTAGCAAAAGGCATTGATAAAGTGCTTTCTTCTTGTTCCGTGTGCAGCAGTAGTAAGCTGCATTTGCAAAAAGAGCCACTTCATCTAAGCCAAATTCCTGAACCATCTTGGTCAACAATAGTAATTGACATATTTGAGTGGAGCAGTCAGCATCACTTAGTGTTGGTAGACTGTTATTCGAACTGGTTTGAGATCGATTTTCTACCTAACCTAACGTTCAGTGCTGTTATTACTAAGATGAAATGTCATTCCTCAAGTCCATGGTACTCCACACAAATTTATTTATGACAGTGGTTCTCAGTTTACCAGTCAGTTGTTTCAGGGATTTGCTAAAGAGTGGGACTTTATCCATGTTACTAGCAGTCCTGAATATCCGCAATAAAATGGCTTTGTTGAACGTGCAGTACAGAGTGCAAAGCAATTACTAGAGAGGTCAAAGCATGACAATACTGTTATCTTCTTGAATTTACTCAGTCTCAGAAATATACCCCATGACAATCTACTCAGCTCACCTGCTCAGAGACTTCTAACTAGGCAAACCAGAACAACCTTGCCTATCAGTTCTAGTTTGATGGTGTCTAATGCTAAAAACAACAGAGCAATCAAAGCCCAACTTTTTAAGAAGTGTTCTTCTCAAAAGTCCAGCTATGATAAAATGAGCAGATTTCTTTGTCCTTTAAAAGAAGGAGAGACAGTGAGGATGCAAATGGCGAAAGGCTTTAATCGAACTGGTCAAATTGTTTATGTGTCTAATTTTGTATAATTCCATGTCAAAGAATTAGTTTTGTATAATTGTATGTCAAGAGATCATTTCTGTAAATTGCATGTCATTGAATAATGTCATTTCATATATAGACTATTTCTCAAAGATGGAGGATGTAGATCAGAGTGTGTGTATGTACCTTCATGAATCATTTCCAGATGTAAACACGTGCATATAAATACTGAGCACGTGCAGGCAGCAATGCTATTTTGAGAGATCAGCCAGAGTGTTAACATGTGTGAGTGTGGTAGTCAGTCTGATTATAAACTTATTTAATTTTAAGTTACAAAGCCTCATTTCTGATGTGTTTGTTCATAGGTAGGTACTAGGCTATCGGCCCAAGGGCCTATGTAAGCCTAGCCAAGAAGGTTCCCTGGCTTACGCCACCCAAGAAAGTTATTTTCCTGTGCCACTGTCGAGCAGAGACACAGAAGTGATCCCCTGGGTGTAGCTCCTATTTCCCATCCGATCATCAAGATTTTTCTTGAAGAGTGCTAATGAAGAACTTTGCTTGATATAGATGGGTAGCCTGTTTTATTGTATGGGAAGTCTCTGAGACAGGAATCTATCCCTCCAGCATGTCCTGTTTATTATGGTGACAAGGTTTAGGTCCCTAGAGCGTGTAGCTCGGAGGAATTGGGATTTCTTCAGGTGTAGCATGTCCAACAGCTCTGGGTTTGACATAGCTTTATATGTTAGGCAGAGATCACCTCAGAGTAGGGGATATGCTATGGCGATATGTGTGTAATAAAGTGGCTTAAATTGAACCCATGAATGTTTGTCTATTTTATCCTGACCAGAGGAGCGACAGGTATTATCAGCCACAGTCCCACTGCATAGCCTGCATCTACGGGATATCCCACCTAGCAAACATCTGGTATAGTTGGGAGGTGTGCCTGATATGTGAGACGTGGTAACTTCCTAGGTTGCCAGCACACACGTTCAAGATAATTTCCTTGGCATTACATATGACTAGGCAGTTGATAGAGTGGTATGTCTTTCTGTTTATGTAGAGCCTACCTTGTTCCCCAGTAGTGCCTTAAATTTTATATGTGTGCAAACTATACACCTAGTACTTCAATGTAGTGTGCTACTCAGTAGAACTCTTGCATATTTATGGCCCTCTCCTCATGACTACAGGGAAAATATATGTAGTCAGTGGCATGTTGGAGCATAGCATTCCGGAATTGGTGGAAGATCCTGGATGCTAATGCCTGTGACACCCCCAGCATGTCCCCTTATGGTCTCTGAAATATACCTGTAGCTAAGATTATAAGTGCTACACATACCTTTGTCTCCACTGGGATGGGATCCCCTTGGTTGGCTCTTGCTCTGAGTTGAGGACAGTAGAGGTTGCAGAGTTCCTGTCATGTGTCTCTGTCTTGCCTGTAGTGCTCTACAATTTCCACATCATGTAGGTTGTGAAAAGTTAAACAGGGCCTGAAAACTCTTCTCCTTCTCGGCCTAGGACTGTTGGCAACAGCAGCAGCATTGGCTTCAGCCTGTAGTACATACAAATGAATGAAAGCAGCAGAAGCCCCTAACATGCGATCTGTGTAGACTCCTTTCTGTGTCTGTTTTCCAAAAGGTTTGGAATTTGCATGAAAAACCAGCACAGAATCTATACAGTTGATTTACAGCTTGTTGAACAGCTCTACAATATAGGATTGGCTGATTAGCATGCAGGTCAGCTGCTTATGCTGTAATTAGCATACCATGGTGTTTACCTTGTTTGCATGGGGGTGTATGACTCTACAAGGCACATACTGAATCTAAAACTTGCTGCTGCCATGTCCCCATCATGCTGCGATGTGCATATGGTGGAAAATGATATTGTAAAGTTTATTGAATCCCCCTGCTTATGTTGTTCATTTGTATGTTTTAAAAGCTTATGTGCATTATGCAGGGAAACATACAACTTTTTTTTGTGGCTCTCCTAATTATTTAATTCAAAATTGTACAAAAAGGCAATGCCACCAATGTGGGAAAGTAGGTCATACTTCACAGAAGTGTGTTAAGTTTTGTAGGAAGTGCAGAAGTTTTAAAAGTTAAATCATGGAAAGGTTCTTTTCTTAGATGGATAAAGGCTCTTATGTCCTTACCAAAGAAGCTTAGAGGAGATATAACAATGTCCCAAACAGCAAATTGATCAATTTGTTGATCTGAAATTGATGAATCGTGTACAATGGGTAACCTTCTAGCCTGAGAATGTAAGTTTGTTGTAGTTGAAGCTGTTTTCTGAAGATTTTTGGTTCGATTGTCCTTGGGTTCAGGACCCTGATAAACCAAACCTGTCCACTACTGCTTCTATACCACCTGAGGTTTCTACATCTGAGAAGGAATTTATAAATGATGCTTTAGTTGGGAAAGAGATATTGAGGAACAACCTACTCATAGTGTGGATACTGATGATCTTCTTCTTCTTTTGACTTTTCCCGGTTAGGGGTCAGCACAGCGGATCACCTGTCTGCTCATGATTGGCAGTGGAGTTTTACAGTGTCAAGTTGCCAGCCCGGCACCCAACCTTCCACAGAAGGCACACGTACTCACACCTAGGGCCATTTTAGAGTGTCAAATCTGATGATAAAATGGATAAAATGATTGTGGTGATAGTGAATGTACTGAAGAACATGCCAGTGATGGTAATATTCACACCATTAATACTATTGGGGAAACAACATTAGAAAACGCAACTCAAAATGTAGAGTACAACACACTGCCAAAATGGAAAAGGATAATATACAAGTTTGCTGTCTCAGTGTTAACAGTTATATAAATGAATACAGTATCTTTAGTCTTAGAAAAATGTGAATGTCTCCTTACAGATATAATTTGCTTTCTTGATGTCAAATTATTAAAGTATATTGCAGTTTGGGAAAAGACCTATGTAGCAACACTGCAATATTATATATAAAACATTTGAAATTATTTGGTGCCACTGTGCCCCTTCCAGGACAAAGTCTGTGACTTTTGTTCTTTTGAGAGACAGGGAGCATACGACTTTGGCAACAGATTTGACTTTGCATATGCAATCCCTTCTCTTATTGACCAGTGACTTCTTTATAAGAAAGCATATAAACCTTTATATGGTGTATTGTAGAATGATATGTGGACTCATTATAAAAAAGCTTTATGGTACTTTCTCACTGGATTATGCATCTGCCATATAATGTGAAAATATCTATGCATGTTTTAGAAAAAAAGTGACAGGGCATTAGTGAAGAGAAATAGTTCTCTTTATTATATAAACAATAATACATTGTTCGAGGGAAAAAAGCCGAAGTTTCCCATTTTCTATTGAAATTTACAAAACATGAGTCAACTGATATGACAGCCTTGCAGGGATCTGATGTCATGCTTTTGTGTTACTGGAGAGACTATCAGGAAATATTTCGAAAATTATATAGTTCATATGTATTCTAAAAAAAGGACCCGCACAACAATATGGGAAGTGCCACACCTAATTAAATCTGAAAATGAGTTTGTGGAATGGCGTAGATTAATTAAAATGTCTCTGTGAATACATCTCCAGGTATACCCTTCTTATTTTATAATGATATCCCAATATTTCAGAAAAAAAAAGTTTGTCAATTTTAAGTTATCGGCTTGCTAACGTCATTAAATATTCTGCTGTTTGTGATGAAGTATTAAAATTCATATATAAGAAGGGGGATAGATTAAATGTAGCCATCTGGAGAACCCATATAACACTGATTACAAAATATTTTGTAAGATTGTGCAGAAAAGAGCATCTAAGGTAACTATCAAATTATCTTGTAGTGGGACTTTTGTGATACTAAACATATTAAAGACTTATCAATCCTATTACAGAAAAATATTGATGAAATTCAGGAAGGAAATGGGTTACTTTTAGCTTGTAACACTTCTAAAGCTATGATAATATTACTTGTACAGCTTATGGGATATACTTAAAGGTTATAATGCTAGTAATAAAATGTAGTAGTTTTGCAGTGTACTTACATCAATTCATTGATTAAGTCTCTCCTCGGGATTCATGAAGCTCGGCGCAAGGCCGGCATTAGGCTTGTGCCGACCGTGCGGCATGGAGATGGCGCAGTAGCACCATATGCATATTAATGAAGGTGTGCTGCCGCCACAACCAACGAGCACGAGTGCATGGGGCATGTTGAAGTGCAGCAGGGAGGCGTGGAAATGTCGGCTGTTGACGTGCAACCTAAAATGCTGAATTACAGTCTGCCTGCAATAGTAATCACACCTGTAAGTGTCAGTGGATACTGAAATGTATGCAAAGAACGCAAGATAGTTCTTGCGAACACAAGAAGCAAACACAAATGCACATCAGCGGATATCGAGTCTCCATCCCTTGAACAAATGACAATTAAAACCATGTGCTCGTATTCAAATGCAGTGTAGATAATTATACCAAGTGGAAGTGAAACGCATCATGTTAGTGCACCACCAATAGCTACATCTAGCCCAATGGTCAGTGTTACCACCTGTCCCACATTGTGAGGGATAGTACACAGCTGGGCAGTTGTGTCCATGCCAAAACCAGCCACCAATAGCTACGTCTAGCCCAATGGTCAGTGTAACCACCTGTCCCACATTGTGAGGGATAGTACACAGCTGGGCAGTTGTGTCCATACTGAAACCATTCTAAGTGTAACATATCCTGCGACCGTATGACATATTTATGTCCCACATCACATTTAATAGTCACGTACAATAGTTATATCTGTATGTAAGATACCACGTTACAAGAAATAGAATAAGCAAGTATACGAAACAGACGGAGCATATAAACTGCTACAACAATAAGCTAACACGTAGGCATAAAACAAAAGCATTATCCATAGTGCTGACCGTGGGTATGTGTGATGTAGAATCTGATGGGGATCCAGAATATATCCCATGCTGGCAATATGAAAAGGTGGCAACCCTACCAATGGTCAGAGCATTCGTCCAGAAATCCGCCCATATGCGGTCCAAGCTGTTTTTGTCAGGATGTGTAAAAGTTGAACGGGTATTACCCAGGTGTACCTACCATGTCATGAAAGATAAGTATTTGTGTGTATCTATGTGCGTGATGTACAGCATGTGGAAGGTGAAAAATGCCAGGGTAGTCCTCACACCCATACAGGTGCCTGACATATGTAGGGTATGCAAATGTGTTCCCTTGACTTGACCGTGCCATGGGCCATCAACCAACGAAGGGATGGATGGAGTGTCTGGAATATGCGTGTGTGGGGGATGGGTAATGTTATAATCCACAAAGGAGAGAGTGTGTTGGACGCACAATAGGTGAACTTGGTGTATGAGGGAGCAGTGGATGAATCAGAAAGAAACACATAGAACAAGCATACACATCCGCAATACAACCTGACAGGCCATACTGTAGAACACAATCACACAAACATGTAAATATTAAAATGTGCGATACACATGTACAGAAACATCACCGGCACATACCCACAGAATGGTCTGGATGGAAGTGGGCCACCCAAATGCAACACACCTGGATGCATAATTGAATACCCAGCATCCCCTCTACAGCACACAACTCGCCCCCATTCCCGAACGTCCACCAAATCCAGCCATACTTGGGATACTAGCTTGGCGCAGCCATATCTGCACATACTGACCACTACTCATATGTAGTAGACAGTGTCACCCTAGGCAGTGTCAGGATTGCAAACTATGTATCCCTTGCATATAAAACCCTAACACATTTCCGGAAAGCCAAAAGAATGGACGGTCGTTGGGTTGTTCAATTTTTGGGTATCCTCATGGGATACTTATCCTATGTAAACAGCAGACTTGGTATCACAACACGATGTCCACACCTGTAGACATCTGGACAAAAGTGGTATGTGCAGTAGTGGTTTACGAAACTGTTCAGCCTCTACATGGTCATGCAGAACCTACTACCCAGGATCAAACAGTTGCCCATGATGCACGTCTCCCCACAAGAATTATCGAGAGAATATATTGTACACAGTCGCATAGTGGCACTTGGAAATAGGGTGATTAAGGCACTGACATAAGCAGGGTACCTCTCAACCCACTATGTGAGGGACAGTCACTGTTTGGGTAGGTGTGTCCTGACCAAGAATGATACATTGGCAAATGTCCTGTGATTGTAGGAAATAACTATGTACCATACATTATGTAACAGTTGCCTAATTCAGTTATTTCTGGATGTAAAGTACGTAAATCATACAAGAAACAGAATACACAACTAAAGTGCTACAGGAATAGGCTCTCATCTAGGTAAATAATGAATGTTCTAAATCCTGTATTGACCGTGGGTATGTGTTGGCCTAAACTATCTGGTGTGTCCAGCATATATCGCATCCTGGACATATGAAAATGTGGCAACCCTACCAATGGTCAGAGCATTCATACAATAACTGGGCAGCTTCTGAATCACCCACAAAACCAGTGACCTTTGGTGGAAACGTGATGAATGACACTTGAATGACCAATGACAATAATTAAGAGTAACAGACGCATTTAACTGCATAAAACAAGTTTTAATACAAAAGGCTCTGAATCTGTCAACACATTTCAAGTTACTAGTACTAATATTGTAGAAGTGTCTGTGATTGTCCCTGGTGTGTCATTGCCTTGTCCCTGTCACTATGACAGAGGTCTGTACACATATGTACACCAACCAGTTGTCACATTTGTAGATAGTACAATTGCATACATGTAGTGAAGTTATAAGTGATGTCCAGAATAATATTCATTGTGTATGTGAATGAAATAGTCAAATGTGAATGGATACACCAGTGGAAACACCCCCCACCCTGTATTATGTACTGGAACTACCCACCAAACCATATTATGTAGTGCCAACATAATAATCTGCTCAGAGGTGGCCAAACCCCTGCATCTGTAGACACAGGTAGAATGTTAAAATCAGGATAACCCCCTCCATGTGCTAAGTCTGACATTAGAACAAGGTCAGGGAAGTTCTGGTTACCAGTCGGACAAGCCTAAACCCGGATCACCACACGAACAACCTGACAATCAAACACGCATATATGCCAGGACTATAAGCTTTGGAGTTCTGAATATCCTTGGAGTGAGTAAATATGCAGCACGGGTCCAGAGCAGTAGGGAATAGGGAATGTCATATGTGTAGTACCACGGTTTTCCCAGCAGGAGAATGGATGCCTGCTGTGTAAGGGAAGCGGTGAGGCATTTGTTACTGTAGCTATGAACCCTGGGTATACATATAAATGAAGCCGAACACCAATAGTGTAGTCGTTAGAGCATCCGCCTTATGTAAATGCATTCCCGGTTCAAGTACGACTATAGCACATATCACTTTCTTGTGTAACGAGTGCCTCTGTGCTGTAAAGCCAACATTTAAACACATAAAGGTGAACGTGTGTTTTACATGGGGATGTTAACCGGATGCCATCAAAGTGGAACTACATAATGAATAAGGCACACCTAAGCACAAACAAGTGGCAGTAAACATATGTAACTCACAATAAGGATATGCAAGTGCGCCTGCGCGTGTGTAAGCAGCCGCCAGCATAAGAAAAGTATGTTGTTTTGTTCAGATGTATGTGTAGATATATAGATGTGTGTATAGATATAAATCCACAGACATAAATTAAAGAAATACATGAAATGAAAAACTATTTTATATATGTATATATATATATATATATATATATATATATATATATATATATATATATATATATATATATATATATATAATGAACGCCGAAAGGAGAAAGCATACACAAGGGTTGTGAAGGGAATCTAGAGCAACTAAGGTATTATACAGTGCTTGCAGCGTATGTCAGATAAAGTTGCCCGTGAGTGAGCAGAGCGCCGCTATTCACACCAGATGCAGGGTTATATCAGTGGGCATAATATTGTTGAACTGCTACATCAACATTACACACAGATGGAATGTAGTTCATGTTGTGACCACACACTTGTAACCCGCAAATGGCCATAATCCATAACACCAGGAAAGGCACACATGTGCAAATAATACACAAGGTGGTACAAAATGTGTGAAGGGCCCCTAACACTCTGGAAAGGACAATGTGTAAAGGCTCATGTGGATAATGGCTGTAACGCATGGAAACTCAACACGGGTGGGTTGGAGGAACCATGGCTATACAATTATGGATACAGGAGTGCCAGGGTTGGTTGCACCAGTTCCAGTGGAGCAGCCCATGTAGGTCAGCTAGTACGTATGTGCGATTATTAGCTAGAGCATCATCTGCGTGGAGACATGCGTGAATGGGCGTACCATCGTTGAATGCTGTGCATCAGGGCTGGCAACTATGCACGTAAAAGTCTATCAGCCAATCATTAGTGGACCGAAGTTCCGCTGCGGCAAACCCTAACCGGGAAAAGCTGAAAGACAACAACATGCAGACATCAATTTGTTGACATACATTCTCTGTAACACATTCGCTCCATTTATTGACATAAATAATATGAATGTGCATAGGCAAATACAGTAGCAGGTATACTAGGCTGTGAAGATGAGGAATATGTCAAATGACACTGTATCGCCTCACACTCAGCAGCGGTACTCCATACAAGAACAAAGTGCGACATCTGTACAGCAAGCTATTACGGGTAACATATGTTCGGACTGGAAATATGTTACTGGGAGGTCCAATAAACAAACATTTACCCCCACACCGCCCAGCTAGGCCGGTCAAACATACAGACATGCAGTAAAGGTAAATACACTGCTGCTTCACAAACCACCAACAGGAAAGTACCAGTGGGAGAGGTCTGCAAGGTCTACACTTTAAACATGGATAACTGTGTCCCTTGCGGGACACCAAAAATTACTGATACAGGCAGCCTATGATCACTAAGGCGAGCAGGATGTAGCTGTACACGGAACAGTAGGTTGTGCAAGTGTGATAACTCATGGGTTGAAAAAACATATGACATGTGTCCCAAGACGGGAAGAGTGGGCAGTGTGTAGGGATTTGTTCATACCCCAGCTGCGTTCACAGTAAGTATGAGTCAAGAGTCCTGTAGAGGGGTGTCAGGTAGGGGAATCATGGGTATGCAATAATGGGCATAAGTGTGCAGGTGTTGGTTGGCAAAGATGTAGTAGGCCCGCCCAGTGGACGTACTTAATATTCCTATGTGGGCACTGCTGACGCTCACACTTCACAAACGTGAAGAGCATATCTACTGGGTAGTCTGTAAGCCATTTGGGGAACACATAGGGACTGTATCAGTGCCCTGTACACAATTAACATGGACGTCTGTGATTAAGAATCAGAATCTAACACAGTCCTAACTAAACCCTGCCAGAACCAGTGATATTAGGTCAACAGATGGCAGAATAGACGTAATGACTATCAGCATATCTATATACATTGTGTATATATATATATATATATATATATATATATATATATATATATATATATATATATATATATACGGGGAGAGTGGGCAGTGTGTAGGGGTATGTTCATACACCAGCTGTGCTCACAGTAAGTATGAGTCATGAGTGCTGTAGAGGGGTATCAGGTAGGGGAATCATGGGTATGCAATAATGGGCATAGGTGTGCAGGTGTTGGTTGGCAGAGATGTAGTAGGCCCGCCCAGTGGACGTATGTAATATCCCTATGTGGGCACTGCTGACGCTCATGCTTTACAAACATGAAGAGCATATCTACTGGATAGTCTGTAAGCCATTTGGGGAACACATAGGGACTGTATCAGTGCCCTGTACACAATTAACATGGACGCCCGTGATTACGAATCAGACTCTAACACAGTCCTAACTAAACCCCGCCAGAACTAGTGATATTAGGTCAACAGATGGCGGAATAGACGTAATGCCTGACAGCATATCTCTATAGATATATACACTGATACAGTGTTCATTCTCCCCCATTTGTATGTGAGGTCTGCTAGTGATGGAAAGTGCATATTCCGCCGAACACCTTAGGTAGATAATAGCATAATAGTGTGGTGTTACCACCTGTCCGCCTTTGTGAGAGACACTCTACCTTGGCCAGTTGTGTCCTGCAAAATGAATGTTATGGCACATGGCCTGTGATATTGGGAAAAGAGTTCATATTTCGTGTGTAGTGGGGTCAAAAAATAATATTGTTGTATCTGAAACAGGTACATGTTATAGGAAACAGTATTAGCAAAAATAATGCTACAAGAATAACCTTAACATATGCAAACCGATGAAGTAGTCAGTATATTACTGTCTGTGGGTATGTGTTGCCTTGGCAAATGTGACAGTTCTACATATAGCTCCTATAGGAAATGTCCAAAGTGGGAGTTGCTCTGTAGAAATGTCAGACGTACCAAGTCAGAACATACCTACAACCATGCATAGTACAGACATATACATAGTCGCACAAATCAAAGCCTAGTCTAGCAGCAGTCAAGTTGCCTATGCTACTTCGTCGCACAGTTTCAAAGCTGACTTTAGCAGCAGTCAAGTTGCTTATGCTACCTCACATAACATATCGACGTGTCATGTAGACAATAACCGTTACATGCAACTGTTACAGACACGTAAAATATAATATTGTCCTGTAATCAGGACATCAGCTATGGCTAGAGCATTGTCGCATGACACATGCCTAATGAGGGACTGTCCCATACAAAGTGAGAAAGGTGTTATGCCTAGAATGTGGACAATCTCAAAGGTGGAATTCGTACAATAAGTACATGGTAGCATGACCCGGCAGAGAGATGCATTTCCAAAAACACAGTAACATGTCAGGATTGCAGAGTATCCGTTCCCACGTATCAGCCAGATGGGAGCAGATTGTATGAGGAAGACGCATATCATATGATCATGTCACTGGATAGGCCACCGAGTCCGTACAGTCGAACGGCTGCCATCGCATAATGTTTAGCCATACCCGACATTGTAATCATGTAGTCCGATGTAATAGGCATCACAAGGGATCAGGCACACCCAGCGTGAGTGACAAATGGAAGCACCAATGTCGGTGCACATGTAGGTGAGTGAGCAAGCGGGTGTAGACGTGTTTGTCTACCAGTATGCGAGTATTGCACTGTTAAAAAAATGTGGAGTCTAAACAAGTATAAGGAGCTGTAACCAGAGGTCAGTAGTGCCTAACAATGTGCAAACCCACGCACAACCGCTCCCACCTGCTGGAATGTGCCTTACCCACTCCACATCCAAAGGCGTCATTCTGTACGAAAACAAAGAGCCGTCCTTTGCATATATTGGTAGCAATACCCCGCACACATAGCTCATGTGAAGTACCAACACACCATGGCATATATATATACATATATATATATATATATATATATATATATATATATATATATATATACAGACAATAGACAGTACCACAGACATACCATACAGCACAGTCATACAACAGTACAACAATGTACTGGCAGATATGTCCAGACCACTGCTGTTTGCAGACCTGGCTGTTCTGTGTTTCATTCTGTGAGCATGCCCAGTATGGCTGTTACGCATGTTGTCGACTGACATTACCGTCATACCGTCATGTGTTTGAGCATGCCCAGTATGGTCAACTGGATTGCATGTGTCACATGTCCATATAGTCAGTACTGTGGTGCCAGCCCTTGCGTTGTACACCGACAGGTGGCATGCTGTGCCTGCAGGATAGCTAACGGTCATGTGGCATAGACTGTTGCTATATTTCTGCACAGCATGGGGGGACATCCAACTGCATCGACAGTCCTACACAACACCGGGTGTGGCACACCTGACTCTCACATGTGTACGTTGTAAGGGGGGCACAGCTGACAGTTGTACACATTTGCTAATACTGTACTGGTATGCCAGGTACTCCATTGCAGTGTGTGGACCTACCCAAATTGCTGGTTGGAGGCATACCAGTGTATGTCAGATCCTAGCTAGAATTACCAGCATAGTTGTGTCAGACGTCCTAGCCTTCACGACCTGCATACAACTGCCTGGCCTGCTATAGTCTGTGTGTGTGTGTGTGTGTGTGTTTGTGGGTTTGGAGTCATCCATTGGGCATCTCCCGAGGCCATTGTATAGCATTTCACTGTAGTGGTCTACACCTGTCCAGCTGTATGAGACTTGTGTGGGCTGTAAGGATAGACATGATGTTCAGCCCATAACCTGCAGTGGGTTAGGACACTCTGTGTACTACTGGCTACTATTGTGACCCCGGTATGTGCTACAGATGTCATGGTGCCACTATGGACATGTACTGTCAGCTGCCCTAACAGTCGGCCACCAAATTCCCCTGTATGCTCACATCCATACCATAGCTACAGGTAAATGCACATGCTAATACAACTGCCAATTGGTAGGTTGATTAACTTACCTTGGCGGTGTTCCAGACCTGATAATGGTGCTGGAGGGTTACCTATGTTGGATGCACACAGTGCACATCCTATACATGTCTGAGCACAGGTAGTGTCATGTTTGGCATCCCTTGTACTGTCTGTGCGAGTCAGATAGGGTGACATTCCCTGGGTACCTACTGTGTCAGTGCATATGCCATGTGTTGCCTCTTTGCCAAGGGTAGGTCATATTGTGCATGCCTCCTTTCGCCAACTGGGTCCAGCTCAGGTAGTCTCTCCTCCACGTCACACTACGCCTGTACAGACCTTGGCAGTGGTGGGGGGGCTGTGTGGCCCTGCCCCATGCTGTTCCTGCTGCAACTGTTACTGCAAGATTGGATTGTGTAGCCAAGCACATACCATAACAATTTGGGTGCATGTAGCTGGTGAATACTGCAAGGCACCACCAGGTGTGTCCAGACACCAGAACCGTGACCTCAGCATCTCAAACACATGCTCAATTATATGTCTTGCCTGTGCGTGTGCCTCAGTATGGTGTAGTTGTTCAGGTGTGTGTGTGCACTGCTGATGGGTGTCATCAGCCACGGCTCCAGTGGTTAACCAGCATTCCCCGGTATGTGACTGTAGGGGATGTCCATATTGACAAAGGTGTGGTACAGCTGTGTCAGATGCCATATATCTGAATCATCATAGTTTCCAGGACAGACAGCACACACATTCGGTTCAATGCCCTGGCCATCACATATGGCCCCGCTGCTGGAGGGTATGCCCCTGCAGTTGATGTAGGCCCTACACCACTCACCGGGTGGTGCTTCGATTCATACATGCGTGCAGGCTATAGCACCCAGTACCCCAGGGTAGTCTGCCATTTGGTGGGAAAGACGCACATTGCTGGTCAACACATCATGTGTGTTGAGGACATGTACGTGTTCACTGGCATGTGGTGACATGTCGTCTGTGGACTGCTGCAATACTCTGGATGCAGATGCCTGTGAGATCCCCATGATATCCCCAGTTGTGCATTGGGAGGTACCTGTGGCTAGTATACCTAGGCCAACACATACCTTGGTATTCACTGGGATGGGTTTCCCTCAGCATGTTTGATCTGTCAGGTGTGGCCGGCACAGCTCAACATGCTGCTGTAGGAGGTCTCTGTACACCCCATAGTGCCCTATCATCTCCAGCCCATGTAGCCCCTGGTAGGTTACCCTGGGTTTCTGAAGTCTTCCATCACCTCACTAAGGATTGTCTGGATGCATTCACATCCTCACCACCCTCAGCCTCTTGCACATGTTGGTCTATGTTGCCTGCAGCAGCCCTTCTCATTTGGTTGGATTTTGTCAAGAAATGTCCCCGCATGTATACACCAGTGGTGTAGAGCGTGGGAGAAACCAATGTGCAAGTTGCTTGGTCACTTTACAGTAGTGTTCTTGCACGGCCTGGCCATGTAACCTGCTGAATGTACTAATTATCACCCGTCTGTGCAGCTTGTTCAACTTGACTACTCCACTACTGCTGTTGTCCCTCCCAATTTTCACCAGGCAGGTAGAGACACACTCCTAGCTTAGGCATGCTAAGGCAAGAGCAATCCCAAGGCACAGTGCTCCAATGTACGTACAGTATGCCTAAAACCCATCTGATGCCTTCACCTATATTCCACCCCTGCACCCGGCTGTCTATACCCTGGGGATAAACGGGAGTCACTATTATCAACTTCATTAGCAGAGTATTGTCTCCTAATGCATAGTTATATGACCCATACTGATCCTCAAAATTGATAACCACTGCTTACTGTCACTCAGATCCACACACAACTGGTTAAAGGTGCCTTACTATCACTGTATTCGATGTCCTTTGTTCTTCCCAACAACAAAATAATCGGTCTCAACATGACTAGAACCTGGGACCCTGCACACCACAGACGATGTGTTTTACCACTAAGCCATGGCAGATATGCTTACATTTGAGGTGATCATGTACAGATCTTCCAGCACAGACATTCATTAGTGTTAATGTCCACATATATATCTATCTATATCTATCTATATTTATATACACACACATATACATATACACACACAGACGTAGATATTGAATTTACATCACAACAGCGGACCACATGACACCAAAGCATTAGACAAGAATGTAAGGGAAACCACATGTGGCACCTGCATTATGTAGTGGTGTTACTATCAAGGCAAGTGTCTTATGTTGCGTCACATGGGTCAGACAGTAGTAAGGGTAAGAGTAGGGCTGTTGACATATACCCATCAGACCTATTGGCGAATGTATGTGTATGTGTTGACAACCCAGTCTCTTGGGCGAGTATGACATTTGGGGACACTCTATAGGAATGCAGCAAAACACACTCAACACATCCTGGAGGTAGCCACTCACAGATACCAACACATAGGATATGTCTGCCAAACACACACACCTGTTGTGACTTGGAATCAAACACCTACCTGTTTATTCTATCACACTACAGCACTATGCCGTTACTGAATGCACTACCAAGATTACTAGAACACAGCACTACCAGAGGCATACTTCTACGTGGGTGACATAATCAGCAAAGGCAAAGAAGTCAATAGGGAATGTATGGAAAGTGAGCAGTCTAAAAGCATTACTCTGTCCCCAGGCAGCTGGAAACACACACATACAATTGAAAGGGCTGGGATTAGAACATAGACCTAACTACCTTATCATGCTACAGCATTATATAGTTACAGAATGCGCTATCGAGATTACTGAAACACAGTATTCCCAGAGGCATACTTCTAGGTGGGTGACATCATCAGCAAAGGCAAAGACACTGATAGGGGATGTATGGAGAGTAGGCAGTCTAAAAGCATTACTCTGTCCCCAGGCAGCTGGAAACACGCACACACACAGTTGGCAGGGATGGGATTAGAACATTGACCTAACTACCTTAACACAGTACAGCATTATACAGTTACAGAACGCACTGCAGAGATTACTCGAACACAGCACTCTCAGAGGCATACTTTTAGGTGGGTGACATAATCAGCAAAGGCAAAGATGCTGATAGGGAATGTATGGAGAGTGGGCAGTCTAAAAGCATTACTCTGTCCCTAGGAAGCTGGAAACATGCACACACACAATTGGCAGGGTGGGGATTAGAACATAGATCTAACTACCTTATCACACTACAGCATTACACAGTTACAGAACATGCTACAGAGATTATTGGAATACAGCACTCCCAGAGGCATACTTCTAGGTGGGTGACATAATCAGCAAAGGCAAAGATGCCAATAGGGAATGTATGGAGAGTGGGCAGTCTAAAAGCATTACTCTGTCCCCAGGCAGCTGGAAACACACACACACACACACACACAGTTGGTAGGACTGGGATTAGAACATAGACCTAACTACCTTATCACACTACAGCATTATGCAGTTACAGAATGCACTACTGAGATAACTGGAATGCAGCACTCCCAGAGGCAAACTTCTAGGTGGGTGACATAATCAGCAAAGGCAAAGATGCTGATAGGGGATGTATGGAGAGTGGGCAGTCTAAAAGAATTACTCTGTCCCCAGGCAGCTGGAAACACGCACACACAGTTGGTAGGGCTGTGATTAGAACATAGACCAAACTACCTTATCACACTACAGCATTACGCAGTTACAGAACACGCTACCAAAATTACTGGAACACAGCACTCCCAGAGGCATACTTCTAGGTGGGTGAC
Source organism: Protopterus annectens (assembly GCF_019279795.1). Lineage (NCBI taxonomy): Eukaryota > Metazoa > Chordata > Ceratodontiformes > Protopteridae > Protopterus > Protopterus annectens. The sequence continues at coordinate 1,705,899,492 of NC_056726.1, read as the reverse complement.
ATAATCAGCAAAGGCAAAGATGCCGATAGGGAATGTATGGAGAGTGGGCAGACTAAAAGCATTACTCTGTCCCCAGGCAGCTGGAAACATGCACAGTTGGCAAGACTGGGATTAGAACATAGACCTAACTACCTTATCACACTGCAGTATTATGCAGTTACAGAACGCGCTACAGAGATTACTAGAACACAGCACTCCCAGAGGCATACTTCTAGGTGGATGACATCATCAACAATGGAACAAATGCCATTAGGGATTGTATGGAGTGTGAGCAGTCTGAAAGCATATTACTATCCCAAGGCAGATGGAGACAACCACATGGCAGTGGTGTGAGCAGGACAACTGCCTATCTATGGAGCACTATTACAACACTACATAGATACGAGACCCACCACAGACAGTACACCTTCCAAGACAGTCAACCAGTGTGTTCAGTGTTGGAATCCATCCTGACGTGGGGCATGGACATCTGTTGCCTGGATGACCACTATCGCTATACAGGTGTACAATGGTCATGCCCATACACAGAGGCACATAACCGACACAAGGTGTCACTGGGCATGCTCACACAGTAGCACATGTCCATTTGGGATGTACTATGTGTCCATCTACACAACGGCGTACTGGGCATGCTCACACACTTAGTAGCGAAGGGCTGTCTTGTATGCATACAGATTCTAAACACGGAAGGGCACAGTGTGTCGATAGTCATCATTGTTAGCATGAATGTACTATGTGTCCATCTACACAACAGCATACTGGGCATGCTCACACACTTAGCAGTGAAGCGCTGACTTGTATGCATGCAGATTCTAAGCACGGAAGGGCACAGTGTGTCGATAGTGATCATTGTTAGCATGAACGCTGCACTACATATATCTGACACCGGTCTTCTACACAATGTCTGCTGCTGTCCATCACCTTAGCTGTACCAATCTAAACCTGGCACACTACTACCACCCGTGGTGATGTCCTGGCAGCAGTGGGCACTTTGCACATACAGTACCATACATAGACGAAGAAACCTGGGACCAGGTAAACACCCTGACACCTACAGGACAACTGCATTGTATGTGTATGCTAAACAGTACTAGATGTGTAGCATTCATAATCACAGCTGCCAATATACATCCAACAATGGGGAATATGGACATCCCTGCAGTGAGGGACACCTGGCATATGGCACAGTTGTGCACAATAGCACTACCACCGTATATCTTAGATACAGACATGTGGGTCATAAGACCATTACGGACCTCTCCAGGTGTTAGTGTCCCCACGTACATGAAGGCCACTCACATGTACTGACCAGTACACTCTCAAAAGCCATCACAGATGTGTCAGGTCCAGATCACAGTGGTAATTGCCGCATTCTAGTATGTAGCCCTAAGACATCACCATGTCCTTGGACCAGAAACACACATCCATACATTAATACAACACCATGTTACTTATGACCAGTGGACTGTACGTAGCTCTACAGCAACTGTGCAGACTACCCATGTACTGACAGTGTTCCATCATGTGTTATGCAATGCAATGATACCAGTGTTCATAACCAGGTCGGCTGTACACATAACAGGGGCCCTGGGTCTTATACAGCTGTAACAGATAACTGTTGCTGTACACCAGGGAACACACTCATGTTTGAATATGACATACATGTAACTGCCATGGATATGTACATGGCCGTCACACACAACACATATGTACATAGCATAGCTTTCCCTGTCCTCTGTGCAGACAAGTGGCTACAGCAATTACACGCATGCACATGGAAGGTAGATCCATGGCTGTTGAATGCTAATAGTACATAAGGTAGCAATGTTGACTGAGGTAACATTCCTTCTGTACTGGTTACCCATGACAACTATCATATTATACGTCAGTCCTTGTGTCATGTATGTCATCACACATGTACACCAATTGAAATACATACAAACATGGCTACATGACAGGAATGTAGGACCTACACACATGTACATGTAGTGGTGTGCATTCAGCTACCATGCATGTGCAGTAGCTGATGTATGCATTTCATCAGTGTCTTACTACAACATGCAGTTGCGATGCAGCCCCATCATTGACACCTGTGTATGGTGGAATACTGACAGTACAGTAAGATGTACATCAGGTATGGATGGATGTGTGTACATAACGTGGTGGACCACCTTTGCAGATAGATGCTTGCTGAGGACAGCTCACAGGAGTGTCACAAGCCGTCCTACCATAACATGTCCGAACAGTAAGCTATGTTTCTGTTATATGATGGTGGAGACATACAACCTACACAGCTGTCAGGGTGTCACTGACTGTAAATCACTTGATGCCTGTAACAAGTATGTCCTCCCGTGTGCATATAGCAGGACAATTGCCGAAGGTAGCGGCGGTACACATTGTAATGTGGGCACTACTGCTGCATGTCTGTCAGACGTATCATCAGATAGCAGGTGTTTAGTTCACAGTACTGCCATGTGTGCTTGCTTGTGTGACCATATATGCCACGTATGGTGGGGAATACATCCCAGTTGTAACACACCCCTGTACAGTGTTGTAGAGATCTGTACATACTGCAGTGTAGAAAGAAACACATAGGCAGGGGTGGTGTGTGTATCACACACATGTTAGCTATCTGTATGTGAATGACATGTGTGGACTCCACACTGTGTGTGTGTGTGTATGGATGGCTGTCTGGTGCATGGAGTATGCTACCATACAGAACAGATAGGATCCCAACCCCTCATGGTGATGCAATCTACTACCCCGGTGATGCCGTCGGTCCTAGGCATTACTGCCTACCTGTACATGTTCATTCTCTGTGTTGTGTCATGTGGGTGCACAGTACTGTAATGGTGATTACCACATAGGCAGGGGTCCTCACCACAACACTATCAAGTGTGTGTTATAGTGACATCGACCCCGTGAGTGTGTGCGTGTTACTTTGTGTGTCTGTGTATGTCTGTGTGTGTTCTCATCCTGTAATGTGAAAGTGTATTACTGCTACACAGTGAGGCCTCCTGCTATCAACTGGCCTCCACCCTTGACATCAGCTAGACCGCTGTGTAAACTCCCCGCACCATGTAACTATGGCTGTGATGTGACCCGGTATGGATGTCACGTCTCTAGCCACTGTAGCCTAGTACACAGCCCACATGCTCCTGGATCATTAGATGTGTAGACATCTGTGGAATGTTAGCCTTAGTAACAGTGAGGTTGAGGGCACGTATAGCATGCTGGTATTGCCATACATGCCTGTGAGTACTTCACATTTACACATGGGAAACTGCAAACACTGGTACTAAATGGCACATGCAATTAGACAGTAAGGAGGGGAGCAGGGCATCATTGCCAACATGCTGTTACTGTTTTTACCAAGACACATACTGTGAACATAACACAATGCATTCTAAATGCAAACACTGTTACGTAATGGCACATGCAAGTAGACCTTAGGGAGGGAAGCAGGGCATCATTACCAACATGTTGTTACTGTTGTTACCAACACACATACTGTGAACATAAAATAATGCATTCTAAACCTGTACTACATGGTATGTCTGCTGCATGTCAACAGTATGCAACAATTGTAATATACACTTATCTCACTATTCTGTTCACCCTGTGCATCAGACCATATGAGCATATCCCTGCACCGATGGTGTGGATGTCAATGATGCGGCACAGGCATCATCATATGCACAGGGTGATAATGGTTGCCAAGGGCCTAGGCTGCACCAGTGGATGACATCATGTGTGTGGGTTAGGGCCGGTGATTTTACTGGACATTTGTGGTTGTTATGCATGTGGGTGTTGCGGTGCCCTACAGATGATTTTGCTGTGTGTGTGTGTATGTGTGCACACAGTTCTGCCATGTGTGCCGCCTACACAGGGGTATTATTGACAGCTCCAGATTGTACTGACCAGGATGTACAGCTCACTGTGTCCGGCCACGGTCACGTGACCTGTGCCTGCCAGGGGTTGCATGGGCACTACCAGACAGAGGTACAGATTGGCTACTGTCCGATGACACATGTCCACTGGAACCGTGTCCCCACTGGGAATGTCCAGGGCCACGTCCACGTGGCCTGCTGTGTCCTGGTGTGGACAGCGCAGCACTAACTGCACTGCTACTGCTACCAGCACTATGGGAGCGGGCATGTGAGGTAGCTCATTCACGTAGACCTGCACCAGGTGGTGTAGCTGGCCTACGTCCATGTGGCCTACGCCTCACTCCTACCAGATGTTCCAGCACAGACAGCTCACGCTCGCAGATTGCCATGCCACGGTCAAGGATTCCAACCATATCACCCAATTGACTCTCCAAAATGTCAGCAATCTGCTGTTGAGCATTTGCCAATGCCTGGATGTTGTTGTTTAAAGTATGGATGGCAGCCCTCTGAAGCCTCTGTCCTTCTCTGTTCTGCCATTCAGCATGTGCCTGTGCTGCCATTACAGTCTGAAACATGCGTCTGGTGACAACAGCTGCTGCGCTCTGTCCTGCAGGTGCATGTCTGCCAGAGGTCCTCCTACGAGCAGCACTGGTCACATGCCTGTGTGGCACATCTGCAGTCATTTCATTGACAACATGGTGTGAGGACACACCTTCTGTAGCCACCACATGTTCCTGTTCCAAGCTGACACACGCTGACTGTCCTTTGTCTATGGCCACTGGTGATGGGGTATGTGTTGGCATGAGTACTGTGTGTGGGGAAGAGGGGAATATAGATGGGATGGCAACCATTGGCACAGATTCAGCCCCTGACAACCCTGCCTGTACCCCATGCATATGTTCATCACTGCTAGAGTCTGTGGGGACACTAACATCAGATGGACAGCAGGAGGGTACTACACCTTCATCACCTGTGAATGCAAACAAAGACTCTATATTACAACAGACAGAGACAGAGACACACACACAGACAGAGACAGAGACACACACACACAAACACACACACACAAACACACACACACAGACACACACACACACAGGCACACACACAGACACACACAGACACACACACACACGCATGCACACACACACACACACACACACACACACACACACACACAGACACAAACACACAGAGAGACACACACACACACACACACACACACACACACACACACACACACACACACACACACACACACACAGACACACACAGACCATGCATATGATTTGACAGAAGGCATGCAGCAGACATTAATAGTGGTAGTTAGCATACATCCTGGGTTGCACACAACAGCAAGCAGGTGTCATATCAGACGCCATGCATTTCACACAATGGTAGTAAGCATGCATCCCTGTGATACACCATGTGGACCAGCACAAGTTAACAGTACACATGGCTGATGTGACCTTGACCTTAACATGTGGTATGATGTGTGCTCTGCTGACGTGTGCATTGACATGCATACATGTGTGACACAATGGTGTCCTGACACATGCACTGCGGTGTGATGGGTGTCACATTGCAGTGTTGTCTGTATGCCCTACAGATAGAATGCACTTTTAGCAGATGTGCATGTGCATTGAAGGGTAGTATGGGGCATCTACATTGCTATACAGTATGAAGTACAGACACAGTGCCATTGCATGACATCATGTGGTGTCTATATTGCTATACAGTGTGGAATACACAGAGAGTGCATAGCCATGACTGCGTACATACACATTACATAAATACTGTGGATTGTGACCCATGTCACTGAGGTGTATACACACTAAACCATGCTGCATCATGTGACAGGTCACTGGAAGACTTACGGATGACACCCCTGCACAACTGCTAAAATGTCTTAGCTGCCTGGCAACCATATCCACACACGGCAGACTTGTCAATACACCATGTCCCACATGACAGTTATGTACCACACACACACACACACACACACACGAGGTGCACGGCTTCCAGCGATGTCCAACAGCAGCAAGGGAAATGTACAGTATCTGTGGCCTGATGTGATGTCTATGTATGTGGAAGCTGTACAGGTGACTACTGTCATGCTGTGACACAGTCATGATGTTCAACACATCTTATGTGGTCGAATTAAGTGACACCTCCACAAGCTGTGCACAGGCTTTTAGAATGTCAAGTGTTTAAAACCATTCAACAAAGGTTATAGTTGGACCATGTGTGGACAATGTGCAACAGGGTGTACACACATCGCATCTACTGTGCATTGCTACATGTATCTGGTCATACTTCATGGCCATGTGTGAACATGTGTTGGCCAAATGTTTGTGATGGCCGTCTATCTCACTTGTCTGTGTTGTCCCATATGACATACACTCATAGATGTCAGATACTTCACTGTCCACAGGGTTATGCAGACAAAGGGTTGTATGTTTTGTATGTGGGGTATGTTTTATGGGATAGTGAGACAATGTTGTGGCCAGACCACTACATGTCTGGGACATGTCAGATGGTACATCACAATGTGTGCACCCATTGCAGTGGTATATTCCACAATGGTGAATCCTGTGGGCTGGCCATATGCCAGCTCACTGTGTGGTACTGTTTACGTACCACACATGTGTTGTTCCAATGTATAGTACGTATTCCTACATTGAGCAACACCTCCACCGTTGTATGCACAGCTATCCACACATCTAGCAATGACAGATACTGTGGTTTCATGTCGGTGTTTCATTTAGTTTGTATATATTGCACATGGGTAGTCAGCATGATTGATGACAGATGTGACCTGTATATCGTGACTGGACCATACATTCTGTGTGCATGTGTTAACTGGCCACATGGCGAATAGATCTGTGCATTAACATGCCTGATACTGATAACTATCTCACCTGCAATGGACTGCTGTCTGTGTGGCACGCCAGAGGTACCTGTATAGGGGTGACAGCAGTTTGATCATTATCCATGACTGTATGACAGCTACAGGGTGCACTGTGCATGTTAACACATTCGCCTGCACAATAACATATAGTATGATGTATGCACATGTGTGCATACACAGGGTAGCATACTATAGTATGCGGCATATGTGTAAACATATCTTGCATATGATGTTACATTACATATTGTACAGTGACACATGCAACTAAATGGGATATAATAGTTATATGTGCAGTAGTGACTTACCAGGCAACTCCAGGCTTGGTGGTTGGGAGACACCCACCTCCACGATGGCAGCTAGTGTTTGTGGATGCTGTTCAGATGGGGTCCCCAGGCTGGCCAGTAGCTCCTCAGTAGGTGTGAGTGGGGGCTGGGTTGGTGGTCCACCACCTGTTCTACCTTGTTCCCTGGTGATTGCATTGGCACACTGTTTTGCATGTCGGATCAGGTCCGTGCAGTGTCTGCGCACCTGCTGGTTGGTGTTGTTATGGCCACCCACATCATTAACCCTCCTGCGAAGTCCTGCCACAGGTCGTCACGCTGATGGGCATGCTGTGGCACATAGCTGAAAATTACCTCATAGTTTTCATGGAGGTACGGTATGAGGACATCATCCTCCAAGTGGCTATATGCTGGCAGGCGTGATCGAGGCATTATCTGGAAGACATAATGATGGAGACAGGTCACAGTATCACAGATGCACAGGTTTACAGCTGCACATACATGTGCATTACATCTAGTACATATGAACATTTATCTTTGAAATGTCACACACATGTAACACCCGTTGTTCATTGGATATTGTCACCGTATATGTGTATCACCTCATTACATTACTCATACTCCATGTGAATGCTGTCTTTATGTTGGCATGTCTGTTTGCCTGTACTGGTGTTCTTACCTATCAGCACATGCCTGGATGTGTCCACAGTAATGCTGTTGACCTTGATGCTGTGTATATGTCACATATCAACACATACACTGCCTTAATGGACATGAGCAGTGACAATGCAGACATGCGCACGGGAACCTTTACATGCATGTGTTTTGCCATATACATCTACACGGCACTGTACAACAGTTCAACATCCTGCCACGTATCGTCTGTGTTGCACATGTGATACACATGGGACAATGGCTAGCCAGATGGTATTCGCAGGGATGGTTATCAACTATAGCATGTACGGACAAGGTCATGCAGTAGTGTGTATGCCCTGGGCCATGTATGGCCATAGGATGTGATGTTTTCTAGCTGTATCCAACAGCCATGTTCCCGCCGCCAGGTGCATCAGTGCCACATTATAGATCCAGACAGTTAATGATACGTCTACCATGCGGTCATCGCACCATGTATGACAGAGATGACATGTGCAGCTTTAATGGACAGGGTTGCATGGTATGGCAGGAGTATGTAACATGTATGGCACAGGGATCTGTCCAGCATGTGGCGATCCTTCTAGTAGGCAGGTGGCTGTCCATGACGTATGTCTATCAGATCAGGATATGTACATGTATCATGTCCAACATCACATTGTTGCACAGGTCTTTATGCAGGGTGGCCAGCATGCTGCATAGTAGAGGTGAGGATTGTGTAGGCTGGTGTCAGCCATCCACGCATGGCCAATACCCCTTAAAGGTGTTACGTGATCCGATATTGGTCACCTGAGTGCTGAGTATGGCTGTCCAATGATCTCCATGCTCATGGATGGCACCCTGTCATGACTTGGGTTGCCTCGTATGACTGCCTAATATGCCTGGAGACGTCACCAGCTCAGGGAGGTAAACTGCACAGCACCATCCCTACACACAGTGTCCATAATGTTGACCGCTGGCTAGGAGGTACGTCATGGGTACAGGGTTATTAACCTAGCGGTGACAATGCAATAAGCAGATGTCGGATTGTGCACATATGTCCCGCACCTCACCCACAATGCCCATTCTGTATGTTGTCCACAACACTGAGACAGCTATTGATCCTAAGTCATGGCCATTCACATCTTTACATACGCAGATGCCTTCCATTTGTCTGTGTGGTATGGGCTACAATGAGGGAGGGAGTACAAAACATTAACCCTGTTTTACTGCAGCTGCCACTACTGTGGTATGCACATGTCACTCAGACACCTTTTGTAGTGTTGCTTTTGTCAACAGGTCACTGGTAGAACACTCCTGTGACATACGTAGGTACATCTAGTATATTTAGTGTAGGTGGAACACATTATGGGTGATGATGTCCTATGACCTGCCACATGCATGCTATGCAGGGTGAAATCATCCGTACTGTCATCTACATCTGTACTGCTAACATCTACCTTGATTAAGGTTCATGGACTTGCAGACCATACTCAGCAGGGTAATAGCACAGTGCCTCCCATTATGGCTGGTGTCTCCACTTTGTGGGTTGTGCTGACTGTTGCTGTGCTCCATTCAGTGTTTTCACAGACTGACATGAACCCATGTTTTACATGGCAGTGTATGTGTAGAGCAAACTCTTTTGCCATATGTGTATGATATGACCATGGCAGTGGACAGGTCACATGCAGCCTGAGTGCACCTTGTACCATCATAAGTATGGTTACAGGGTTTCTGTAGTGTTCATGGATATGTGCTTGTGTACCTGTTGGGAGGGGCAGTGAGTTTATATTATCCAACACCCTATCTGTATTGCATATTCATTCTCAGCACTTGTTCAGAACATGTAAGCACTTCATGAGCTACTAATTACTATAGCACCCATTCCAACTTATTTGCTACAAGCACACTGTTTGTCCTTACATTTTCAACTTGCTTACAGTACAACAGCTGTTGTACTCACGTACCTCACATATCTTGTGAGACATGGCTGAATATACAGGCATGTCCAAGTGTCAGTTACCAGTGTTATTGCCTGTCTATATGATGAATATGGCAAACATGAGGCAATATAGCAATTGTTTCATGTACACAGTCAATGCTCACCTCCTAACATATGACATTACAGCCTGTGGGAGATGCACATATGTAGCCATGCTGGGGGTAATGCTCTCTCCAACCCAGACTGAACTTATCATTCATGTGGGGATGTTAAACGATTGCAACACACCACAGTCATAACATAGTCTCACTAGACCTTCACCACCAGAGGCCACACATAGTAAGACTACGACATTTGTGGAGATTCTCCATACTCTGTGTAGGCAACAGAGGTAACCCCCATCACCAAACACAACACCAATTACTTATAGCCCACAGACTCATGTGTGCCCATCAACTACAGCCAATAGGGTGTTATAACATACCCAACACACTAGTCATAGGTGCCTCTGTAGGCGGTTACACTGATGTCCCACTCAGCAGGCTACACAAGACGATAGTCACTTTCATCTGGCTGTCAGGTAACAGGATCCACAACATAACCTATGCACTCATGCCACTCCTCACCAGGTACAATTTGACTCTCATTCTCCATGTTAGTGTGAATGCTCTGCAATGTAACATCCTGGACTACATGTACAGTGACATGTAATAGCTCTCCAATGTTGTAGCCCAGGAAGGTATCGCCCATGCCCTGAGAAGCATTCTGCATTCATCCAGACTGATACCACTGTACAATGACTGAATGTTTCACCTCAACACTTGCCTATGCTTCTGCTGTCATTCCACAGGCATCCAGTATCTGTCTGCTTTGAATTACATGGCCGACAAAACATGATGCTGTGGCACAGATGACCTGCACCTGTCGGCCCTGGGATTATGGATAACATCTAAGGCTCTTGCTGCTCCTATACTACCTGTCTTGGACACATTTCCAATACCATATTCACCACCATAACAGGAACAGGCAAGCAAACCTGAGGGTAATGTTTCTCAATGCTTGACATCTTCATCTGTAACACACTCAGGCGAGGCACTCCTTATAATGGACCATTTCTGCAGTGACTGGGACCTGCTTCTAGGCTCTGGGGAGCACCCCTGCACTGACAGGTTATACGCAGACCACACCCTTCAGTCATGTAACCAGGACCGGAACACCCACGGCGGAGATGTGTCCATATGTCACAAGGATGTACACACCTCCAGGCTGGTTGCTTAGCACAATGCATCAGAGGTAATCCACGTGCAACTAACTGTGGACAGAACTGCTATACACGTTGTAACTTGCTACAGATTCCACACCATACCCCATGGTTAACGGCCCTCATTTCTTGGTGTAATGGACAGTAGGGTTTAGACAGGAACTACTGATGTGAGACTGACACTACCCCACACTTAACTGGGATACATACTCTTGTACCAACACAGGAGGCCAACGGTTTCTGGGATTCATAACCTGCAGTTGGCTGGATCAACCTATACACATCACCACCAAGGCCAACAATATCCTGAACATGGACATTACCGACATGTGACTGGAGTTCCACACCTGGGGTTATCCCCTCGTTGGTCGTATCTGAACGTATGGTAATCACCCTTGTTATCCACATCCTGGCAGCACACCCTTCACGGAATACACAATACAATATTTCTACAAGGCCAACTTCAGACTTCTTATGACAGCGGTAGTAAACGTCATGACACCCTTTCAGATGGACAATATAGTTACAAATGCTGTAACATACACAACTGCAATTCATTAGCACTTACACGACTGCATGGATCATGCCATCCCATACAGAGCCATGATGGTACCCACCCGATAACGGACGGCACTCTTGGTGTCCAGTTCCATGGACATAATGTACAACAAAGGGAGGAGGCTGTTGCAAAGTGGAGTACAACCCCATGGGTGGGGTAGCTCCCTGATCAGCCTCAGTAGGACTCCAGGATCCCTTATCACATCCACCAAAGCTAGCTACATAAACATTACTGCGACACATTCCAAGGACTACCACAATGCATTTTGGAGGTATGTCAGTACTCTCGATGGCAATACCCACAGCTGCTCTGACATACGACAGTTAGGCGGTAACATTACAGAACCGACTGATATTGGCAACATCCTGGCAGATATTCAATGCTAACTTTACACCCCTCTCACACCCTATAGGGTCCAAATCTATACAGGAACAATGCAGAGTCCCTGCGGTCACAACTACACAGTTCAAACCTGCCCTCTGTAAGGCCTGGAACATAGACTCCATGTGACTGTCCAACATCCCAGGCTGCAATTTACACTAACCTCAGAATGACATGGCTCCCCACTTGGCCACTGAATTCACTAATAGCCTTGTATCAGGCATTGTGGCCCCTGAATGGCAAACAGCAACAGTTATCACACTCCACACAGGTGGCGCCACAATGGACCAGAGGGATTATTTCCCTATACGCCTGGCAGGACTGTTCTGCAAGCCTATGGGGCACATCATCATGGAAGTCATTCATAAGACATTGGTGGGCCCTCAAACTTTGATACCACCCAGGTTGGATTTGTTATGGCCAGACCATGGCTCCTACACCTGGTGGACTCCTTTGACACAGTTACCAAGGTAGTAGATGACAGTGAGGAGGTCCACACAGCCTACCTTGTCCTCTCATTACCTTTCAGCTTCATTCTCCATTCTGGTATTGACTACATACACATCCACCTGCACATCAGCCCCTATGTCTCGGGATGTTATGCATAGTGGCTCACGGACAGGACCCACACAGTGAGGGTAACATACTGTAGTACCTACTGTAATTCAGTTACAATTGGCGTACCCCAGTCCTCAGTCATAGGGCCCCTCATGTTTGGTATATGCTTCCCTGAGGTACAGGCTAGCACAGAGGGACTTTCCCTGAATAGGTTTCCAGACGAATGTAAACAAGGAGCCATGATTGATTCACCAGCTGATACAGACACCCTCCATAAGGGTGTCACTGTGACGGATACCTGGTGTCGATAATATGGCCTCAAGCTGCATGACACAAGGTGCATAGACATCCCCTTTGGATGACACCAATCACCCTCTGACTATCACATAGGTGGTAGTCCCCTACATACATGAGACATAATATGGGATCTTAGTACACACGTATCTAGCACCCACACCTTTGATGACCATATTGCCAGTGTGGCGTGGATATCCTTCTACGTGGCCACCCTAATTTGTACTGGGTTTGTAGCTGGAACAAAGGCACCCATTGTACCTCTATACTCCTGACGTATGAAACACATTCAAGGGTACAACACCCCTTTTGGGGTGTACCTTATGGAACAGCAATTGCTTTAAATACCACAACATGGGAATTATTGACCTCCGATGGATGACGTATGCAGCACAACTACAGAAACCACAACTGTACACATTTGCATACTGCATACTCAGAGGTGACCTCTGCTGAACATACAAGGCCCATGTCCACAACAATATTGATGGATATACTCCACATAAGCAACATAAACAAAGGCCACTGAGAGCAACATGCTCAAGGATATGTACCCAAATGCAACGATGAGTGGGACGTGCTTGAGGGATACATTCCTGAACCGGACACTCACCATGCTTTGGAACATGATTTCTATGTACATCAAGCAGGGACCCTCACTAGCACTCTTCATGAGATACCTCGATGGGTGGATGGGAGACAGACATGTACACCAGGGTTCACTGCAGTGGCTATACTGTACACAGCTGCAGGTAACAACTGGCTCTGCTGTTCACAGGCACATTACACTACCCTAGGAAGGTGCCACCAGTGAAAACACTGTAGTTGAGCTTACAAATGGACTTGGCCAGACAGCATAGTACCTAACTATGAACCTGTGAAGCTATTACATGTCCTTTGTGCATGGATAATTGAGTAGCTCTCCCATTTCAGTTAGCTATCATGCTGTTACACTGTCCTGTGACTACAAGCCATATGTATCCTGTTATTGTGTATTGTACATATGTATATTGTATATTGTACATGTATAGACATACCTTTTGTTTGCATGATATAATAATATTGCTATGTAAAATATCTGACATATCTACCTACAATACTGTACATTACACATACTTTAAACATTTATCCCATAATGCAAAGCATAATTGCACAGCGGGACCACCTTAGGCATGTTAGTCTCGTTATATGCCCATACATATGCCTACTGTAACAGTATATCAACATATACTATCCCTGTTATGGCACGTACTTGTTGGACAAACCCTACCACTGATGGTGGTTGGTGTGGAATTGTAGTGTTGGCAGCCCTTATGTAGCATCCCTTGTGGTGTATGAGAGGTTTACCTTATGGACCACAGCAGGACACACACAATTTCTACAAGCGTTACTATGCTCAACAAGACATCACTACATAATACCTTTTCCCACTTTATGAATTGCGTACACTTTAATTAATACAAAACAGGCACTACATACAGTAACATACTGAATGTTCTACATACCTTGTTAGCGTTCCAAGTCTTCATAGATATCTGTCTTATTCCTTTACTGTTTAAACGATTCTATGGTATAAGCATACGGTTTGAATGTATGGCAAGCCATCCTATTATACGTAGATACCTGTAACATATGGTATCCTGCCACCAATTAGTGTTCATGAGTAAATTATTTCATGCACATCAGCTGTGCATCTACTCCATTTGCCAATTACGCGGCAACAGTGGGGTATAACTGAAAACTCCACTTGGGCATTGGCTTTTTGCCCTACCTTCGAGGGAGACGGCCTGTATGTGTTTTGTTGTGAGGAATTGCAACTGCTATTTGCAGAAACATGGATATTTTGGATTCATGTTCCCCGTGGATTGTGTGTGACGGCTAGTGTATATGGTTCTACATGTCAGTGTAGCGGTTATCTCAGCTGTCTGATACGGGCCTATTGCAGACAAAACCTGTAACATCGCCGTCTGTTCCATTATACAACAGCAACAATTTAACATGGTGCCATTACAAGTGTATCTCTCACAAGGTATGTTAACACTTCTGCAGATGTCATTGAATGAGTGGATGTTTGTGAAGTTATTACAGTCTGTATTGCACTTGTTTCGGGTGTGGGGGAGATGTAGGTGGGTGTACATAGCATATACAGGTTTGTGGGGACTGCGTTTCTACATATTCCATATGTGTGTGTGGGATCCTTCCCTAATCGCAGACCTATCATTTAGTACATTACAACTATGGCTGTTGCAGGGTTATTCACTGAGCCATTGTTAATTGGTTCCTATATAGTATGCAGGTGAGGTGAATACTTCAGTCCCTCCGGAAATACATTGATATGTAAGGGTATGTTACAACATGAAAGCTGCCTCGTGTATGTCTGTCACAGATATTTGCACTCATTGCAATTGTGTTGGTGACTGAACCTTTTTGGCTTGGGTTGCCACCCTGTCAAATGGCCATAGTGAGACATTTGCAGGACACACACCGGTGTTTAGCGGCTGATACATACCCATGGTCAGTACACAGTTTAGAACGTACATTTATACTAAATACATCCTTATTCTTGTAGCACTTTAGCTACTTATCATGTTTCTTGTAACATTTACGTAGTTTAGATACAGGAATAACTATTTAATGCAACTATTACATAAATATATATATAAATATATTTATGTCCTGCAATCTCGGACATTTGCCCTTTTTAATATTTGTTGTCAGGACACAACTGCCCAAGGAGGGACTGTCCCTCTCAAAGTGGGACAGGTGGTGACCGTATGCCTACAGCCTGCTATGACCACACCTACCGTCATAATCTACCTCCAAGTTAGCACTTGCAGACACATGATGCAAACACACACACACACACACACACATTACAGTCCCACAGAAATGCACACGGCACCCTCAACACACACTTACACAGACTACAGCAGCAATCACAAACACACTTGAACACAGTACCTACCTGGACTGCAGCACCAGCAGAGCTAACTAAATGTCCCTTAACATCATGATAATATTACTCGTGGTTCTAGTGTTCCGGTACTGTGGTCTTTCGGTCTTTAAGCCTCGTGATTACGCGTGTCGATATGTAACACATTCGGTAGTTGGCAGTATCCATCTCTCTCTCTATCACCCTTGCTATCTCTATTATATATGTGTATATATATATATATATATATATATATATATATATATATATATATATATATATATATATATAGAGAGAGAGAGAGAGAGAGTGGACACACCTTTCGTTATATACATGGCGGTGTTTCCTGTTTCCTGAAATCCACACGCTTGTGTTTTGACCTGTCACAATACACACCTGCCGTTGTTACTTCTCGGGTAGCTTAGTGGTAGGTGATTGTGTACATGGTTGCGTGTCCTACTCCTGGCAGTGGTCATTATACCGTTGAGAGCAGGCACTATTAGTACAGGGGTGAATCATGCTGGTTTCACCTGTTCTGGACATCGTTGACCGTGATCTGCGGGATATTCAGCAAAACTTAGCCCTGTTTCACGCATATCCGTATATTCATGTTTAAAAGATGCTTACCAGCACTTGCCATTGCATAAACCCACTAACATGTGCTAAACCTGCTCTGATGACCTGCATGCAACATCCATAATTTGTGGCTTTGGGATTACGTAACAGACCTTGCAGGACGTGGAACCGGGAACATGCACGACAGTCAGTACCTTTACCACTTGGGCATCTGTAATTTGTACAAGTGTTATGGTGTTTCATATGTGGACTGTACTATGGCTGTTCCTCCATACTGCAATCAAATGTGTCACTCAGTTAGTTTACATATGGATGAGACCTATTAATGGTATGTCCATGTGATGTTTAATGGATGTGCTCTAGCATTGGGAATCTATGTCACAGTGAGCCACACACTATAATGTGCTACACCTTCACACAACCATATGTGGAGCATGCTAGAATGACAGATACCTGTCATGGGTACTCCCCATGCTTTGGCACTACATCCCTGATTACATTATATGGAGCCCCTCATTAACACACCAGGGAATCCATGCAGAGTGTGTGAGGAACAGTGGTTACACGCATGGATCCCACAATTGGCTCTGCTCCACTGAGGGACAGTTGGTTAATCGATGTGGTGGCGACAGTAGATACTGTTTGCCTCGGCTGATGTATGGCCTATGACAATTGGGTATGTACCTACTGATGTACCTAGGAAGCTATACATACAGTATCGGCATATGCTGTTAGGTTCTTGTACTGTTCAGGTGTTGACTTTCCTTGTTACAATAGCTGCTGTGTGTGCAATGATTGAGGTCTGCCTATGTAGGATTCAAACAGTAGGCCACCTATACATTACAGTTTACAGGTGGTCGTGTGTGTGTGCCATCCAGTTTACTGTGCATGCAGGTGGAGAAGTGTGTCAGTCCGTAGGGGCCTACACTGTCAGTGTATGTGCTATACGTTCCCTCTTTGCCAAGGCGTGGGCATATTGGGCACGCCTCCGTCTGCCTATTGGGGCTGGTACAGGGTGTTCGTGGTCTGAATCCCTCTGTGCCTGTGATGGCCTTGGCAATTGCAGTGGGCTGTGAGGGCCTTCACCATTATGTCCCTGCTGCAGCTGTTTCCGCAGGATCATATTATGTAGCATGGCATATACTATGAAGATGTGGGCACATGTGCCTGGAGAGTACTGCAAGGCTCCACCAGATATGTCCAAGCAACGGAATCATGATTTCAGCTTTCCAAACACATGATCTATGATGATTCTGGTTTGTGCGTGTGCCTCATTATGGCATTCTTGCATGGGTGTGTGTGCATTTCTGATGGGTATCATCATCCATGGCTCCAATGCATAGCCAGCATCCCCCACAAGGTGGCCATATGGGATGTTCCCCCTGACAAATACCTGATACAGCTGTGAGGCATGCCAGATGTGGGAGTCATGGTAGCTTCCAGGGCTGCCAGCACACGCATCCATGATAATGCCCTGGGCATTGCACACGACCTGACAGTTGATGGAGTGTTATCCCTTGCGGTTTATGTAGTGCCTACCATGCTCACTGGGTGGTGACTTGATATGTATGCGCATGCAGTCTATCACACCCAGTACCTCCGGGTACTGTGCCGCATGGTGAAAGAGATGCATATTACTGGCCAACTCCTCCTGAGTTTGGGGGAAGTATATATGCTCATTGGCATGTGGTAAAATGGCATCCAGGAACTGGTGGAGTACCCTGGATGCTGATGCCTGTGAGATCCCCATGATATCTCCAGTTGGCCTTTGAAAGGTACCTGTAGCTAGTATTCTCAAGCTTACACATACTTTCGTGTCCACTGGGATGGGTTCCCCTCTGTTGTTTCTTGATCTCAGGTGTGGCCGGCACAGCTCAACTATTTGCTGTAAGATGTCCCTGTCCACCCTGTAACACTCTACTATCTCCAGTTCATGTAGCCCCTGGTACGTTACCCTTGGTCTGAACACTCTTCTCCTCCTGCGAGGCCTGCGGTGGTTGTCAGGATCATCCTCCACAACACCTTCAGTCTCCACCACATGGTGATGAATCACAGCTATGGCAGCTCTCAACAAGTACATTGTAAAAGTTCCCCGTCTGTTTACACCAATGGTGCAGTGTTTGGGAATACACAGGTGTGTGTGAGGTGCCTTCACACTTTATACTATTGTGCTTTGAACACTGATGATGTCATAGGGTGTGTATGTACAATCGAAGCTGCAGGGTATCTTATGTGTTTTACCACAGGTACTGCTATTGTATTGCCTTTGGTGTTGAATTACATTTAGCTGCCGTGGATTACCTCTTGCCCTTCCCTTAGCATTTCTTAACGTTTTCCCTCCCATTTTCTGGCATGCATCCAGCAAACTGCTTTCTTTTGTACATTCCAAGACCTAGCTTATCTTGCGAAATGTCTTCTATGTCCGATCTACTGCAGTTTGCTTTGCTCTGCAGTAACAGTACTCTTTTCTTTGCAATCCGACACCTCCCCTATCCTGTTCTGCAGGTTGCTGCTAGCAGCCTTGATAGCTGCCATCAATTGCCCACTGTGAGTTAATAGGTGTTAATTGCTCAGTTGTACTCCAATTACCCTACTGCAGCATTTCCTTATTTTCTTCCCCTAACCTTCCTGTTTGAGCTGTGGTGCACAGCCTGTGCGTCCACTTACCGGGTTTTGGGCACGTTTTCATCCACGTGCACATGCGCTTTAGGGCACCATGTGTGCTCTCAGCTAAACAATGCTATACCTACATCCCCACCCCTATCCTGCGGCTTTGCTTAGCAACGGGCAGGCTGGATTTGCATTGCTCCTATGTGCTTACAGCTATGGTGGCACACCCCACTGCTGATGTCATGTATACCTGCAGACCATTCCTCGGTGTTGTAGCACTGCTCTGTATGGTACATCCTTACTCCGGCGGGATGTTTGTGATTCACTATTACTTGCCTCATTTGCATGGCATTGACTACTAATTCATAGTTACCATGCCGATCACTGTCACAGACCCTTAGCAACCCTTGCAGCTTGGTTGTGGTGTACCATGCATACCATTGCCTATTATGGTGAAACCATGATTTGTATTACATTGCAATTTTATGACATTTGTATATATTTTCCTTGTGTTCCCATTTGCACACACATGCCCTGTGGTTGTACTTTGCATTACTATGTTTATTTTTTAGGTGTTGTGCATCTTTTATTATGCCATTGGCTGTATATTTAACCATTTGCATATGTTAACTTTGTAATACATGAGTCTGGTCTGCTTTCATAGCTCCGATGTTCTGTTTGGCAAAATGTAAACCTTTTTGTGGTTTACATTTCTGTAGGCTTATGCTACGCCTGCACCACTTCATGAATCTCTATGTACCTTCATTTGCATGCTGCAGTACTGCGCAAGGGATGATTAGCATACCTGAGCCGAGGGCTGCGCAGATCTGGTGTACGCTGGTAGTGCATGTGGAATTGGATCGTACCTGAATCGCTCGGCGGCCATATTTGGCTTTATACCGCCTACGCTACGCCTGTGCCTGGTGCAAGCTTCATGAATCCCGGGGTCTGTTTAATGTGAATTTAGAGAAAGCAATTCATATTCAAAGACTAGGCGCAGCAATTCATATATTGCTAGGTGCAGTGGAATGTCAGTGCCTTGGAACAGGACAGCTAATATTACAAAGGTGACCATTTTGAGCCAACAAAGCTGAACACTACAAAGATTATATGTACAGGGGACAATGCAGAACAGATATTACTCAGGAGCATGGATTGAAATGATTTTTCACCCATGAAACAGCTTCATGACCCAGTGACCAGACATTTTTACATTCTGGGCAGTTCCAGATCATGTGAATGTAGTCTGCTTCATGCTGTCCACAATTACAACAAGCATGGCTTGAAGAACCATTCCTCCCAAAAATTTTGAGTGGACAGTGCTGCCATTGTTGCACTGATTTATACCAAGTGAAGGCTAGATGGGGGATATTAGCAAATTCTAGCTATGCTCTTGGAACATGCTTACAGTATACATCTGAGGCCATAGTATTAAGCACCAAAGGCCATTTAGTCTACAAAGGATCAGTGGCCTTTATTGACTTGCTCATGAGCCAAATGTATACATCTGCTAGCATTCCACTCTGGAAGGTTCTAGTATGAAGATGTTTAATATTGTTGATGAGTGATCTCTTGGTGATACATGTGACAGGCATACATCTCCTTCACAATGGTGTACTACTTTTAATTGCAGGTACTGCCAGCATCTACATGCCACCCCATCCAGCTGCCTTTTATGATCTTGATAAAATAATTTACAGATTTGTATCCCAAAGGCTACCTCATCTATGAAATAAGCTTCACATCTTCATAAAACAAAGCCTGTCCCTCACTCTCTTCAAAAACAATTTAGATAAATGGATGGGGAACCATAAATTCACTCTTGAGATACTGCCCATGTCCCTTATGGACAGAGGGAGTCTATAAAATGACTCAGGGCTCCAACACCCAAAGAACCACTACCCGATACTACCCTATCCCATATCTGGGGAATTTAGATATAATATTGTCATATCCTGGGTATTACTGGCTGGGCTTGTAAAGCCTCTTGTGCCATGGAGCCACATCCTATAAACCTATGAACATATGAATTCCATTAGTGCAGACCCATACAGATCATGCCAAAAAATCCCCTTAGCAGTCCACTATGGCCCATAAATTAGTTTCTTTGCAGCGTTGTATGAGAAATTAAGCCAAATTGCATTGTGTCTGTGCTCATTGTCATGCCCAAACACTTCCTGCAAATCCTTATTGTCCCTACCACCAGGGTCTCATATCTTGTTTCTCCTATCCAGGGCTAGGATAATGTCCATTGCCTTGATCACCAGGAGCTCCACAGAAAGCCAAGAATGTGGGTGGTAACATTCTACCCAGTAGAATAGGTATGACAGGTGTAGCTCAGGTATATCACCATATATCAGGTACTCGTAACCCATCCCCAAGTAGTGGACCCATATACCCAAGGAAATTTGTTGTTTCATATAAAGGACAGATATACTTTTTTGAAACTTCTTGGGGTAGCATGTCTTGTCAAGGAAAGAAATGTGATGGGCAAAAAATAGGTACTTGGGAATGAGACGCATCTTTACAATTCTATTCCCAGCAAAGAAAGAAAGGCCAAGCCTCTGCCATTCTTCCATTACCTCTCTGATATTGAAAAGCAACTGCTTTAGATTCAGGTCATGGATTTCTCAGATTTTATTTCAGAGACACATGCCCATGTGTTTTGTGTGTGTGTGTGTGTGTGTGTGTGTGTGTGTGTGTGTGTGTGTGTGTGTATGTGCATGTGAGCAGGTTACCATCACCTGCATCTCTCTAATCAAGGTGCATAACCTGTCTGTCAAGTGGTGAAAAGGAAAGAAGTAGCATTTATGCTGGTTGAGCATAAAGCTAGAGAGATGTCCAAAATCCTCCAACATATGTGAAATCACAGGCAAATAGTTCACCGGTTGTCTCACTGAAATCACTGCATTCTCCACTAACCAGGATGAAGAGTAAATTGTGGAGTCATTTACTTTAATGCCTACCTCCCCATGCTATAGTCTTTGCCTAGCAGATAATGATTCAATGGCAAGAACAAATAAGAGAGGAGAAAGTGTGCAGCCTTTTCATCTTCCTCATTGCAGTGTGAATGTTGGAGAGGGAATATCATTTGTCACCCCTTGGACCATGGAGTTATGATATAATAAGCTAGTATAGTCCAGTTTTCAGGTTAGTGCTGAATTCAGCGCTGGTTTCAGCCCAGACATTAGTAGTTTATTGGCCATTTTGGTCTAATTTCTATCTCTTCCATTTCCCTGCTATAAATACCATATTTGGCCAGTTTTGTGCACCGGACAGCACCGGTTAGCTAGGGTAAAACTATTCCCGGCTACACAAAGTCTCCTCTTCAATTTTTCCCTTGGAAGTAGACAACCTTTCAACTTAAGCACTCAAGCCATTCATTTCTCAGCCCGGCACTTGCTCAAAACTTATAGCAAGCACTTATAAACCCTAGCACTAGACCCTCCTGTACTGTACAGAAGGACAAGGCTCTCTATTCGACCTTACCAGCCATCCAGTAAAACAGTTCACTGTACCTATACAGGCATGTCCAAAGGGCAGTTTCAGGTGTACTCTCCAGGTCAACTGGTGAATCTGGGCATTTTGAGGCAATGTTACAACTGCCTCATGTACACAGACAACTCCCTCCTCCTACCACCAAACACTAATACATGCAAGAGATGCAATTATAAAGCCAATCTGGAGGCTAAGCTCTCTCAACCCAAGACTGGATCACACAGACAAGAGAAGGGAAATACTTGCATCACACCACCAGTCTCACATAGACCCATTAAACCAGCACCGACAAAAAACACACATAAATACATGAAAACATACTCGGAGGCTCTAAATAAAAATCTGCAAAACCAACAGAGACCTCCAAAGCAAACATCCAAGCAACCTCCACCCCCAACACAAACCATGAAACACATACTTCACAAAACCAGTGTGCAATGCAATCACAGCCCTTAAGGCAAAATAACATACCCAACATACTAGTAATAGGTGACTCTATAGTCAGGCACACTGATGTCCCATTCACTAGGCTGAGTAAGGAGAAGGTTACTGTTAGCTGCCTGTCAGGTGCCAGGATCTGCCACATAACACAAGCACTCAGGTTACTCCAGAACAAGTACAAATATGACTCTGTCATTGTCCATGTTGGTGTAAATGACCTGAGCCATACATCCCTGGACTACATGAAAAGAGACATGGAAGAGCTCTCTGATCACGTAGCCCAGGCCGGAATGACCCTGAGTAGCATCCTGCCCTCACCAAGAATGATAACACGGTATAAAGAAACAAATTCTCGATTTCAACAATTGGCTAAGTTTCTGGTGTCATTCAAAGGGGATCCAGTGTCTGTCCACCTGGGATGACATGCTCGACAAGCCATGCTGCTTCGCTAGGGACGGCTTGCACCTGTCACCCTTAGGCTTTCAAATATTGGCCAAAGGCTCTTGCCACCCCCACAGTGCCTTTTTTTAGGCAAGGCTCAAAAGACAAACCCACCACCGTAAATAGCTCAAGTAACAAAAAACTGAGGGTAATGCTACTTAATGCCAGAAGTCTAAACCTCAGAATGCACGTACTCGAGGCACTCTTCAGTATGGAGAAAATTGATATATGTGCAATAACAGAAACCTGGTTTAAGGCTCCAGAGAGGACCCCAGCACTACCAGGCTACAACTCATATCATACATTTCGGCCACAGAACCCAAACCGAAATACAAAAGTCGGGGGCGTATCCATACTCATCAAGGATACCCACACCTCCAGGTTAGTGGCACAGCACGATGCTTCAGAGATTATCCACGTGCAACTAACAATGGGCAAAAATTGCAATTCAAATTGTAGCTTGCTACAGATCATCCACCATGTCCCAGGACCCCCATTCCACATTTCTGTAAACATAAAGGTCCTAACAAACACCCTAATATTGGGTGATTTCAATTACCCAAACATTAACTGGGAGAACTACTCAAGTACTAACTCCCTTGCCCAACATTTCCTAGAATTTATAAACTCAAATGGCCTGGTTCAGCTGGTCAACACTCCCACCAGAGGTGACAACATATTGGACCTGGTCATCACCAACATGGGCAACTGGTGATCCACACCGGAGGTCAACCCCTCACTAGTTAGATCTGACCATAAACAAATCACTTTGGATATCCACATTCCGCCCCCACCCTCGGACAAAAAAACTACCGTGAAAAACTTTTCAAAAGCAAACTTCACATTACTTAAGACCGAGGTGGAAGGTTTCAAAGCCCCCATGCTGAAGGATAATGCTGTCAAAGCTGCAAAATCCTTTATTAATGCATTCTACAGGCACCTACAAGAATGCATGGATCGTGCCATCCCAAGCAAAGCCAAGACTCACTCCTCCAAGAAAAGGAAAACAGTCTGGTGGACTCCTGCCATAAACAAGCTATACAATAAAAGGAAGAAACTAGTACAGAAAAGAGTAAAATCCCAAGAAGGGAAGACATCCCTGATCAGTATCAGCAAGAAACTACAATCCCTCATAAAATCATCCAAGGCAAGGATTGAAAGAAAAATTGCCAAGGACTCCAAAGGTAACCACAAGACATTCTTTAGTTATGTCAAGAATCTAAGTGGCAATGTTCAGATATGCTCAGAGTTAGTGCAAAATGGCACAAAAATACACTGAACTGACCGATATCACCAACATCCTGGCAGACAGGTTCAGCACAAACTTCACCCCCCTCTCACCCCAAAAGGGCCCATAACCATACCAAAAGAATGTAGAGTCCCTGAAATCACAGACACTCAGGTTAAAACAGCCCTCTCTAAAGCCAAAAACACAGCATCAATGGGACTGGACGGTGTCCCAGGCTGCGTCCTACACAAGCTCAAAGATTAACTAACCCCTCACCTAAACCCACTGTTCAATCTCAGCCACTCCACTGGCTATGAACCCATGCATACAGCAACAGTTATTCCGCTCCACAAAGGTGAAGCCACAACAGACCCCAGGAACTATCGCCCTATAAGCCTAACTAGCTTGATCTGCAAGGCTATGGAGTGCATCATCATGGAACTCATTAACAGAGACATTGAGAACCTCCAAACACTGGACTCTACCCAGTTTGGCTTTGTTAAGGGCAGATCATGCCTCTTAAACCTGGTGGACTTCTTTGAGACAGTTACCATCTCTATAGACGAGGGAAAGGCGGTACACACAGCCTACCTAGATCTTGCTAAGTCCTTTGACACCATTCCCCATTCTGGTATTATAGACAAGCTCACCAGCCCGAACATAAACCCCTATGTTACAAGATGGGTTGCTAACTGGCTCACAGACAGAACCCACACGGTGAGAGTTGTGGGAGCTAGGTCCAGCTATAAACCGGTTACAAGTGGTGTTCCCCAGGGCTCAGTCCTAAGACCTCTCCAGTTTGGCATATACTTCTCAGAGGTACAGGCAAGCAGAGGAGTACTATGGCTGACCAAGTTTGCAGACGACTGCAAACTAGGGACTATAATTGACTCTCTGACTGACACAAACATCCTCCAAATCTCACAGAGACGGATACCTGGTGTCAAAATCATGGCCTCAAGCTAAATGCCAAAATGTGCATAGTCATCCCCTTTGGAAAAAACAATGTACCCACAAACTACCACATAGGTGGTAGTCCCCTAAATACAGAAGACGTAATAAGGGATCTGGGGACCCAAGTAGATAGTAATCTCACCTTTGGTAATCACATTGCCAAAGTGGTTAGAAAATCCTTTTATGTGGCCGACCTAATCAGAAAAGGGTTCGCATCCAGATCAAAAGAGGTCATTGTGCCCCTCTACTCATCACTCATTAGACCCATCATAGAGTACAATGCCCCATTTGGGATGTGCCTTACAAGACACCTGCAACAGCTGGAAAGACCACAGTAGTACCTCACCAAGAGGATCACTGGCCTCAAACAGATGCCCTATGCAGCTCGACTGAAGAAACTCCAGCTGGACTCGGTTGCATACCACCTACTCAGAGGTGATCTATGCCTGACATACAAGGCCATGTCCAAACCAGAATTGATGGACATGCTCCACCTAAAGAAAACCATATCCCCTCAAGCCACACGCTCTAGGGATCTAATCCTCACCACAATAATAAATAGGACATGCTGGAGGGATAGATTCCTGTCCCAGAGACTTCCCATGCTTTGGAACAAGATCCCAATCTACATTAGGCAGAGCTCCTTACTAACACTCTTCAAAGGAAACCTTGATGGGTGGATGGGATACAGAAAGTTTACCTCGGGATCACTTCAGTGGCTCTGGTGGACAGAGGCACTGGGAATTAATCGCAGGGGGTGGGGAAAGCCAACACATTCTGGCTAGGCTTATAAATGCTTTTGGGCAGATAGCCTAGTGCCTATCTATGAACCTATGAACCTATAATAACTGACATCTTGCCAGGAACTGCCCCTGATTCCCATAGGCCTGCATAACTGCCCATAAGAAGTTATATTCCGTAGAGCCAAATCTTTTTCTAAAGTCATGTAAAAGACACCTAAAGGGTCATTTGGACTTTACTAAACTGAGCCAGATTTGACCACAAGTGCACAAATTTGAGACCCCTCTGCCTACCTTTAATTAAGCCCTGCTGTGACTGTTAAATTTTCTGTGGGATGATTTTTTTTTCTGTTTGGCTTGCTAAGATCTTAAGCATATGTATTTGTTTCCATTTGTAAAAGGGTGACTGGGCCATAGGCTAAAGGGGGTTGCAGGTATTTCCCCGACTTATTCAGAAATATGACTGAGGTTAAGCAAAATGAAGTGGGAAGAAGCCATGTCTTCAGCTTCCTAAAACAGAGTCTACAGTTCCTCTACTAATGACTCCAGATAAGCTGAGGAAAAGTAATCTGAGATGCCATCTGGTCCTGGGACCTTGCCTTTCTGCATAGATTTAAGTGAATTAACTATAGCTCCTCTTGCAACAAGTTCAATCAACAGTCCCAGCTCTTGCTGGGATACTTATGGCAAGGACATGTTGCATAAATTGATAACACTGTATGGTATTTGATTGAATGTGTAATGCACAGAGAGACCTAAAGGTGTCTGCCATGATCTTATTGGTTAGGTAAATGTTATGCTGATGAATCTCGGCTGCATCTCACAGTGCCAAAATGTGATAGTCTCTTTTCTGTTCTTTTAGTCTTCAAGCCAAAACATAGGGGAGGTAATGCCCTTAGCCCATGCCTGTTCTTTCCATCTCTAAAGTTTGTCCACTTCAGTTGCTATCCTAATGGCCCTAAGCGCCCTCTTGTGCTGGTCAGTCTTTCCCCATAGGCTTTTATCTTTGCACCCTTCCTGTGCATAGAGCTCCTCCTAATTTCTCAACCAGCCTCATTCTGTCCAGCCATATTTCCATTCTAAGCGATTGAACTGCCCTTCTAATTAAAAGTTTATATTTTTCCCATTTCTAACCCCTGTTACTATTCAAAGCATGTGTTCAACACAAGCTGTCTATGGCCTGTTAAGACAGATTATATTTTTCTTTTACTGTCAATGGATCCATCCTTCAAGTTATACAAAGCCTCATGTCTCCCTACCGCTGTATATCAAGCAAAATGGAATGTGATCAGAAAGAGTGCTTGGGAGGTGTTCATATGACAAGATACCATGAACTAAGAGTTTAGAAAAATATAGTCTAGATGACTAGTGCTACCTGATTTAGAGGCAGAAAAAGTAAAATCCTGTTAACCTGGATGAACAGCCCTCAGATTCAGTCAAAGCCTGGTCTTTAATAAAGTTGGTGACTGCAGCTGTTAAGTGAGGCAGGCAAAGCATACACATTGAAATTCTATCTAGTAGCATATCAAGTACCACATTAAAGTCCCCTCCCTACCCCCACAAACATCACACAGTCCGTGAATATATTGGTGAATTGAATGCAGGCTGCAAGAGAGTCCAAATTTGGGTGTTAAAAGTGAGCAAACTACGTATTGCCTTTAGGTGTGCCTACTTTAAGAATAAACCATCTTCCCTCTTGTCTTTGAATCGAGAATGCAATGACCAATTAAATGAGCAGTGAACTAGCATTAGCACCCTCCTCTTTGACAAGCTGGCACAGCTTTCTTCCCCCCAATCCTGTCATCTCTGGAAGACCATTTTAGTGGAGGTGCTTTTCAGCTTAGCTTCCTGTAAAATAATCACCCTTGGGGCCATGTGTAGAATACAGATACAACTCCACAATTCTGACTGTGTAACATATAGCATGATATACAATGCACAAAACAAAAACCACAACCCTCCCTATTCAAAGACCATTTACCTCATTATAGAAGACACATGCAAAAAACAAAACAAAAAAGCAACCAGCAACAGCAATCTGCAAAATACACTAAGATAACTTGTCAATGGACATGAAACGAGGCTGTAACCACTGAGTCCATGAGGATGCACTCCCTTACTCTGACTCCCGGGGTATTCTAACCACTAACAGTTTTGTAAATCTCCTGAATATGTGGCCATAAATAAAAAAATAAAAAATAAAAAAATAAAAAATAAAAAAATAAAATGTGTGTGTGTGTGTGGGGGGGGGGGGGGGCTCTATATTCCCAGTAAAGTAGCACACAACACTGGTGCTTGATCTAACAAGAAACAGTTCTATACTCATGTCGATCAATGCATATGCTACAACTACAATTCAAAGAACAACAAAGTCATGTCAGCAGTATGACTCCCAAGCAAACTGTGCCCTCTGCTAGGCAGGTGTAGCTACTGGCATGCTGTAAAGTCTCAAGATCTTCTGGGGTAGGATGTGGTGTGGTAAAGTGATAGCCATCTCTATCTTGAAACTCCAAGTCTTGGAGCACAGCATAACAGTTTTCACTAGTAGCAGCAGGTGCCAAGCTGATTCCAGGTTGGTTATTAGCTCCAGATGCAAACTAGACCACCTTGAGTATTGGAGTAGATTGCAATCTCTTTTCCACTGGACCTCTAAGGGAGAAAACAGGGACCCCTTTTCTACTTGCCATTTATCCTTTACCTCTGAAGATGTGTTCATCTCACACAGGTCTCCCCAAGAATTATTGGTAGACTTCTGTGCAAGAAATATGCCAATAAAATGACTCTAATCATCTGGATTTTCAAATGATGTTTGCTATCCCTCAATGTTCAAGAAAAGCTGGCAGGAAAGCACAACTGTCATTATCAACCCATACCTTTCAGCTTCTTAATAAATGGAACCAACACCTTCCTTTTTTATTTATTTATTTTATTTTATTTTTTGTTATTTTACATTTGTTGACCGGGCTAGTCCAACTGGATATATGTCCGTTTTCAGTAGAGGCCCGGGGAGAAAAGCTCCATTAGTTGTACACTTTCACAAAAAGGCATAAATGGTTACATGAGAAACATAGCAAGTGAAACAGATAATATAAAAAGATAAAAAATAAATTGGCATAAAAGGTTACATGACATCATAGCAAGTTAAACAGATAATATAAAAAGATAAAAAATAAAATATCTTTTTTTTTTTTTTTTTAAGTTAACAAGGGTAATGGTAGAGAAAAGAGTTAGCATTAGTCTGGATTAGTGCAGGAGCAAAGCCAGTGTTTATTGAGATAACTTTTTAGTTGATATTTGAAAAGTTGGAAAGAGGTTAAAGAAGTGATATCAGAGGGTAGTTTATTCCATGTTTTTCCTAACAGATTTGGAGAATAAACTGTCACCTGCATTATTGTTAGGTTTGGTAATATTAATCAGAAGTTTATTAGAAGAATGTAGTTGTTTCAGGTTGTTGTATGGAGAAATAAGGCTAGAAAGTATTGATGTGTTGGTTGGCTGATAAAGAATCTTATAAGCAATTAAGATCTGTTGAAGTACAAGTTGGTTAGGAAGTTCAATCCAGCCTAGTTCTTTTAGGTTCAAGCAGTGATGAGTTCGAAAAGGAGATCCAACAGTGAATCGAGCTATGTTATGATAGGATGCTTCTAGTTTCTTCATGTTGTTTTTGGAAAGATTAGTGTAAATGGGGGAAGCATAGAGAAGAGTGGAGATTAGGTGAGATCTAGCAATGGTGGACCTTGCTGTAGGTGTTAGGAAAGGTTTGATTCTGTAAAGGGATCCTATTTTTTTATTAACTAATTTTATGGTGTTATTGATGTGAGAGTCGAAGTTGAGGTTATTATCAATAGTTATTCCTAATAGTTTCGTGGTCAGTTCAGGAGAGATGAGCGTTCCGTCAGTGGAAGTAAGAGTAAAGTAAGGTGGAGTAGATTTACGAGTAGGTGAAAAAAGTAAGTTTGTTTTTCTTGGGGTTAAGGAGTAGACAGCAGTAAGAGAACCATTGTTCTACAGTGTTAAAAGCTTTTTGAGTAAGTGACTGGAGTTCTGTTTGAGAGTTAGCAGTACAGATTATAGTTGACTCGTCTGCATATTGTATACAGGTAGCATATGGGATAGCAGATTGAAGGTCATTAATAAAGATTGAAAATAGCAAAGGGCCTAAGATAGAGCCTTGAGGTATGCCTAAGGAGATAGGTAGAAGATTAGAAAGTGAATTTTTCCAAAGTACTGCCTGCTGACGATTTTCTAGGTAAGATGCAAACCAGGACAAGGCAAGATGATCAAGAGCCAGAGACTTTAGGATATGTAGTAAAAGGTTATGATTAACCATATCAAAAGCTTTGGATAGGTCGATGAAGACCGAGGATGATAGATAGTTTTTGTTAATGGAGTTAGTGAAGGAGAGTAAAGCAGTAGTGGTACTGTGTGAGGGTCTGAAACCATGCTGACAGTTAGAAAGTAGGTTGTTGTTGAGAAGGTGATTTAGTATTTGTTTGTGAATACATTTTTCCATGATTTTTGTAATTGGTGAGAGGAGAGCTATTGGGCGAAAGTTAGAAAAATCATTAGAGTTTCCCCCTTTATGTAGTGGGATGATATGAGATATTTTCCAGATAGAGGGGAAGATTCCTTCCTTTATAGATCTATTAATCAGGATGGAAATAGGGTAGGCTAAGGCTTTGGCACCTACCTGTAGGAATTCTGCAGGCAGTTTGTCTGCAGAGGGAGTGGTAGGTTTTAACTTTAGGAGCAGTGATGTGATAAAGGAGGTAGAGACTGGTTGTAAGTAGAGGGTAGGGAGGGTAGAAGGTAGATTTGATGTGGATGGAAGTAGATTAGAGGTATCAGGAGATAGATGACTAGCAAGTGTTTGGATAGTATTCGTGAAGAACGAGTTGAAGTCATTTGCTGTTTGTTTAGGGTTCTCTGGGTTAGAGTCCTGGGGATTAGGTGTAATGGAATGACCTGGAGACAGAAGATTATTAATACTGGCCCAGAATTTTTTAGGTTCCTTATTAGTGATATGCTGCAACTGAAGGTAATAGTTTTTTTTGTCTGTCAGGATAGCTCTTTTAGTGCTGTTTCTAAGCTCTCTAAAGTTTTGGCGATCAGTTAGATTTTTAGTGGTACGCCATTTAGACCATGATTTATTTCTAAGAATGATTTTATGCCTAGTATCATTAGTTAGCCAGGGTGCTACTTTTGTTTTGGTTCTGATGGTATGAGTTGGGGCATGTTGGTCTAGAATTGATAAGAATGTAGAGTTAAAGTATTCTACTGCTTCATTAAGGGGAAGATATTTCAGTGAGGACCAATTACAATATTTTAGATCAGCTAGAAAATGTTCAGAGTTAAAAGTCTTTTTTGTTCTTAGTGTTCTAAGTGTGGCAGGTAAGGTAAAGAATGGTCGCTTAGATCATCTGGAAGGGTACCGGACTGGTAGGTTTGTTGGGGGGTATTAATCAGAATCCAGTCTAGGATCGATTCATGGTTGTTGGATTTATCGGTTCTGGTTGGACAGTTAATGAGTTGAGAGAAGCCGTATAGGTTTATGTGGGATGCAGGGTTTATACTATTAAAAGAATTCCAATCAATTGGGGGAGGTTGTTTGACAGCAAGCTAAGGATGCATTCTAAAGTGTTAGTGTTATTTCCTGGGGGGAGATATACACAAATTATGTTAATAGCTTTATTAGGGTTGATTTGAAGTTTTGAGCTGATTACTTCTGCATTATTGTCTTGAGGAAGGTTAATATTTATTATACTAATTTGTAGTTGTGCTTTGTACAGAATTGCTACTCCACCTCCCTTTTTGGTTTTACGGTCCAGTCTAAAGATATTATACCCGGGAGGGGTAATTCCATTATCCTTAATGGTAGGTTTTAGCCAAGTTTCTGATAAACATAAGCTATCAAAATGGTGAACATCTAAAAAGGATATTACTGTAGTCAAGTGCTTTGTGTACTCCATAGCCAGCTAATGTGAAATTATTGACAAGTTCCCTGCCTTTTCTGGGAACCATTCCCCTGTCATTGTAATTCAAAAAACTGATGATCAGGTGCCTTGGCAGGTTGTTTGGCCATGATTTTACAGCCAACCTGTGCACCCGTTAGGTTATGGGCTGTGCAGGGAGTTTAAGTACTAACTCCTTTTGAAGGAGCTCCATGTGGCTATTGCCCCCCTTTCTCTGTGCTATCCCAGTTATGTGTAGGATATTCCTATGGCTTCTGTTCTAAAGTGCATATGTCATGAGCTCCAGCTGGTAAACCTTGCTTTCAAAGGAATTCAGTTGAGCTGAATTCACTATGGCCAGCCCCTGCTGCTGTTCACTGGTGTGCTGATGCTGATTCAGAGTTGCCGCAATACTGTGAAGCTTGTCATCCTATTTGAGATGGAGTCCTTAAGAAAAGTTGTATCCTGTAACACTGTATGCACCAAAGATGCACGGTTCATTATAACAAGTCATATGCCCTCTGACGGGCCCACCACAGCTAGCTGGGAAGTCACCATCTTCAAGAGTATACAGGTCAATGGTATAGGCTACCAGATGTGACAAACAGCAGGTGGATAGCACTCCAGACTACAACTGGTACAATAAGAGAAATATAGCTTATAATACCTAAAAAAATTGCCTAGTAGTAGTACCAAGGATGTGTAAAATTATTTAGGCTCCGGGGAAGAGGAGATGACTCATTCAAGCTCCTTGCTTGTGTGTGGTCATGCGAGTGCCCATATGAACTCTTATTATTCTGTCTATACTAGGTTATATAGAAAAAATTATCCTTTTCCCACAAATTGAGAGCCAATATTATTAGAATTGTTTTTTTTTTCTTTTATATGGGGTGGCAGGCTTAACTCTGTTAAGGGGGGGGGGGTGTACTATACTGTACCAATGGAAAAGGTGGGCTAGGTTTATATAACCTTTCTGAGTTTTTGGCCTACTTCTATAATGGATTTTTTTTGAAAATCCAGAACAGAAACTCAGATTTATAAGGACAATTTTGTGATATGTATTTAAAGATGTTTGGGATCATAAGCTTGGAAGGAAGAGTAAACTTGTTTATCATTACCTTTGCTAATGAAAATGTGCAGAAATATATTTTGTTTGTTGTCCTTAACTCAGTTTATATAAATAGGAACATGTGGTACACCTTTATAATATATCAATTTCTTTTATATTAGACTTTTGAGTGAGTTATCTCATTCTGCACCAGCAATGATTTACTATGGAAAATAGCATTCTGCATTATGCCATTCATCTTTTTTTGTCTGCATGCTATGAATGCTCAGGCAATTTCACCTTAAGCATGTGTATGGGAGCCTTTTTTTATGTCTCTGCATCTTACAGAAAAAGATGGTGGTATTAGTCACAGGGTTTTAGATCATTTCTATATTTGAATTGAAGTGGGGAGAAAATTATCATATTATAAAAGAAAGAAAAGGTATTAAAAGACTATCAGGAAAGGTGTTGCAGATAGATGAAATGGATAAGGAAACTTGGATAGCTTTTGGAGGAATATTATACAATAAGAGTTTTTTCTAAATTCTAGACAGAGTTGTGGATTATATATTTAAAGAAGAGTACATAAGTATATGTCTATCGGTGTAACTGCAGCCAGGGAAAGAAGAAAAAATATTATGAAAATATAAAATAAATTATGGTGGACAAAAAAATAGCCATTTATTTTTGTAAAGAGAATGAGATTCATGGGAAAAACAAAAAGAGTTGAGGAATAATTGAATAAACAAAAATGGTGGCACAGAGGATAGTGTTGTCACCTCACAGCCATAGGTTCCCTGGTTCGATTCTCAGGTGTCTTCTGTGTGGCATCTGTATGCTCTCTGTGTATTTGCGTGGGTTTTCTCCAGGTGCTCCACTTTCCTCCCCCATTTCAAAGACATGCAGTAGGTGGATTGGATACTCTAAATTGGCCATGGTGTGAGAGTGTGAGTGTGGAAAAAGTACCATGGCAGGGCTAGTCACCTGGCCGTGTAAACCTTGTCTCTAGATAATTTTCACTGCTGAGGTGACACGCTGACTCCATGTGCAAAAATAGGAAAAAGGGGTTGTGGGTGGATGGATGTATTTTGTTAGGGGGAAAGAAAGAAGTGGTATCTCCATATCTGGCAGAATGTTAAAATATGGCAATTGAGTAATAAGATAATTGAGAGATGAGAAAAGGAAAATCAATTTCAATCAAAAAGATATTTAGGATACCATGAATGTTTATATTAAGGAGGTCTATAGAGAAGGCATAACTGAAGGTGATAATGTATAGGTGTGAAGAAAACATGTTATAAAGTGAGATTATTTTAGATGAATTACATAGTGTTTTTAAGGTATTAAAAGTGGGCTCATCACCAGGGAATGATGGTATTGGTTATGATGTATAAAAATGCAATGAATAACAGATTTTTTTTGTTGCAATGTTGAATGAATCATTTAAGAATGGAGTGCAAGGCTCCCCACTTGAGGTTAAATTCCTCAAACATGAGTAGCATGAAGAAGAAAAAAAAAGATGAATGGTATAGTGCTCAGTGCTGTTTCCCATATAAAATCATTGCCAGTGTGATTTCTAAGAATGGTCCAGCAATGATTCCTTTATTTATGGAAATGTCCCCCTTCTTAGAGTCAGTGCAACTGTGGAGTTAATATATATAAGTGCAGGTAGTGTGAGAGACTTGCTAAATGGATTTTCTTGTCCTTCTGAGTTTTGGCATTTTTTTTTTGTCATTTATGAATATTTACATTCAGTAATTTGGCACTTCATAGTAGAACCAGGAAGCAAGAAAGTCATTTATGTGAATGCATTATAAAGATTATAAGAAAAAAAGAGAAAAAAAGACATGAAAAACTGCAGGATGATTACACTGAATAATGTAGACTATCCCTGGGATTCATGAAGCTCGGCGGAAGGCCGGCATTAGGCTTGCGCCGACCGTGCGGTGGGAAGTTGGTGCAGTAGCGCCAAATGCATAGTAATGAAGGTGCATTGCCGACACAGCCACATGCACAGGAAAGGAGCGGAAAGGTGAGCAAGTGCATAGGGCATGTCGAAATGCCGCACGGAGGCGTGGAAATGGCATCTGTTGATGTGCAACCTAAAATGCTTGCATATAACAAGTTGTAAGATAGTAGCCATGTCAGTGTCCCTGGATACTGAAACATATGCAAAGCATGCAAGAAAGTACCTGCGAACACAAATTGATGAAGCAAACACAAATGCACGGTAGGGAATAACGGGTCCCTATCCCACAAACAAATGACATGGAAGACCATGTGGCTGTAGTCCAATGCAGTGTAGATAGCCATACCAAGTGGAAGTGAAACACATCATATGTTAGCGATCCTCCAGTAGGTACGTCCTGCCCAATGGTGAGGGTCACCAGCTGACCCATAATGTGAGGGAGGGTACACAGCTGGGCAGATATGTCCATAACAAAATACATGAGAAATGTAGATATTTAGCAACCGTATGTCCGAATTATATCCCACAAGGCATGTAATAGTCACATACAAAAGGTATGTCCATATTTCACATACCAAATGTGATAGGAAATAGAATAAGCATGTAAATGAAACAGAAGGAGCATATAAACAGCCACAACAATAAGGACACATGTAGGCAGAAATGATCAGTATTATCCGTACCATCGACTAGGATTACCACCCGTCCCACTTTGCGAGCGACAGTCCCTCTTTGGGCAATTGTGTCCTGACAAAAACATGTAACAATGGCAAATGTCCTGAGATTATAGGACAAAATTATTCCCTATATGTTATGTAATAGTTGCAGTAAACAGGTTTCCTGTATCTAAATTACACAAATGTTATAAGAAACAGAATAAGCAACTGAACTGCTACAAGAATAAGCTTTTATATAGGCAAGAAGTCTAAGTTCTATCCTGTGTACTGACCATGGGTATGTGTTGGCTTGTAAAATGTGATTGATGTGTGTACCAAAAATGTCCCACTTTGGCCAATTGAAAAGGTGACAACCCTACCATCGACTGTGAGGAGGCATTTTCCACTACAGTGGGATATGTGTATGGAATATATCCCATCCCGGCCATAGGAAAAGGTGGCATCCTACCAATGCATACAACAGGCCGCCAAACTCCGGAAGTCAGCAGTACAAGCTGAACTTGTCAGGATGTGTAACAGTCGAAAGGGTAGTACCCGGGTATACCACACATGTAATGAAAGTGAAGTATGGGCGTGTACCTATGTGCGGAAGGTATAGCATGTGGAACGCAAACATGGCAGGGTAGTTCACACAACCATACAGGTACCAGACACATGTAGGGTATTCAATGTGTTACTCTGGCTGTGTCAT
This sequence comes from Protopterus annectens, assembly GCF_019279795.1. Classification (NCBI taxonomy): domain Eukaryota; kingdom Metazoa; phylum Chordata; order Ceratodontiformes; family Protopteridae; genus Protopterus; species Protopterus annectens. The sequence continues at coordinate 1,705,863,029 of NC_056726.1, read as the reverse complement.
GGGTCAACAACCAAAGCACAGATGTATGGGGTGTGAGGAATCTGTGTGTGTGGGGTGGATGGGTAATGGTACAATCCTCCAAGGCGATACTGTGTCGTATGCAGAATAGGTGAACCAGAGGTATATGAGGAAGCAGTGGGTGAAGCTGAAAGAAACACAAACACATGTATAAACAGCTGAAATACAAGCAGACAGGCCATACTGTAGAACATACTCCCACAAACAAAGGAATATTGAAATGTGCGATACAAATGTATAGATATGTCACTGGCACATACCCACAGATTGGCCCTGATGGAACTGGCCATAACAAATGCAACACACCTGGATGGAACTGGCCATAACAAATGCAACACTCCTGGATGTATAATGGACTACCCAGCATCCCCTCCACATCACACAACCTGCTCCCGTACCTGAACGTCTACCAACTCCAGCCGTACGTGGCCTACTGGTTTGGTGCAGCCACAGCTACACATAGTGACCACTATGCATATGTAGTAGGTAGTGTCAGCCTAGGCAGTTGCAGGATTGCACACGACCTCAGCACATTTTCGTAACTCCAAAACTATGTTTGGTATTCCTCTTGTTGTGGATCGGTACAATTTTTGGATATCCCACATGGGATAATTAACCTGTGTAAACATTAGAACAGAAGACACGAAGTCCAGTCCTGTAGATATCTGTATAGACATTGGAATGTGCATTAGAGGTGCACGACACTGTCCAGCCATAAGTGGTCATGCATAACCTACTACCCAGGATCAAACACTTGCCCGTGACGCACGTGACACGAATAAGCGGAAATATATTGCACACATTCGCATAGTGGTAAATGGTAAAAGGGTGATGAAGGCACTGACATAAACAGGATAACTCTGATCTACTGTGTGAGGGACACTTAATGTGTGTGTAGGTGTGACCGACTATACCTGTCAACCTCTGAGAGCAAGATATCTGGACAAAGCCGTGAATAAAAGTATACCTGTCAACCTCTGAGAGCAAGATATCTGGACAAAGCCATGAATAAAAGTATACCTTCAACCTCTGAGAGCAAGATATCTGGACAAAGCCATGAATAAAAGTGGGACAAGGGCCCAAAAGTATGGACAATTTGTAAAGATTGCTCTTAGAAACTTAGAAAGTTGATAGAATAACAGTGTGTACATTGGCATTAATTTCCTGAAGAGTATGAAGTCTGAAACTCAACTGTCTGTCATTATGTTCTGACTTCAGTCTCTAATGATTAGCTACTGATGTGCCAGAAAACAACAGTGTATTACAGAGGTCCATACATATTTACAGTAACAAACCTTCACATTTGTTTACTGTACTACTGCATACCTGTAGTTAATTCATGTCCAAAATAATAATCCTCGTACGAATGCATACAGGAAATAGTCAAATGTGAATGGGAACACCCCTCACCATGGATTATGTATTGTAACCACCCCTACCCATATTATGTATTGCCAACATAAAAAGCTGGCGGCAGGTGCTGAAAGACTTATGTCTGTAAACACAGTTAAACCTCTATAAAATGGACAAATTCTGTCCATGTGCTTCGTCTGACATTTGAACTCGGTCAGGGCAGTTTCGTTCAAAAGGCGGACAAGCCTAAACCCAGATCACCTCATGAACACTCTGACAATCAAAGACTTTTATGTGCCAGGACTATAAGCCTTGGAGTTCTGCATATCCTTGATGTGATTAAATATGCAGCTTGGGTCCAGAGCAGTAGGGAATAGGGAATGTGTAATATGTAGTACCACGTTTTTCCCAGCAGGAGAATGGATGCCTGTGTTGAGAGTGAAGCGGTGAGGTGTATGTTAATTTAGCTATTTACTATGGTTATGCATATAAATGAGGTAGAACACCAGTAGTATAGTACTTACAGCATTCGGCCAACATGAATGCAGTCCCGGGTCAACTACGACTACAGCACATGAGTTAATGAATGCGTGTGTGCTGTAAAGATATTTAAATATGTAAAGGTGAACATGTTTTTTGTATATGTCCGTTAACCAGATTACAGATATTGTACTGGTACCGTCACAATAAAGAAAGCCCACGTAAGCACAAAGACTTAGTAAACATATGTAACCTACAATAAGGATATGCAAGTGTGCATGCGCGTGTGTAATCTGCTCACAGCATAGCAAATGAATGCTGTTTTCTACACATTGATTTATATATCTATATATGGATATATATATTTGTGTATAGAGATATATCCACAGACTTAAACTAAATAAATATATGAAATAAAGACTGTACAGACATATATATATATATATATATATATATATATATATATATATATATATATATATATATATATATATATATATATATATATATATATATATACATACATACACACAATTACATTAATCGATATATACATAACAAACATATAAACATTTGTCCTTGTAGATATAACACATGTACATAAATAGGTTACATCATAGCTATTATGGATAGACATACAGACATGCAAGAAAGGTAAATACATGGCTGCTTTCAAAACCATTGCCCGGAAAGTACCAGTGTGCCAAATCTGCAAGTTCTACTCTTTAAACATGGATATAGGTGTCCTTTACAGGACTCCAAAAAGTGTTTTTTACAGGCAGCGGCCAGTAATAATTGATGCTAAGGAAGTCACATCCGCAGCTACAATATAGCTGTACATGCAACAGTAGCTTGTGCAAGGGTAATAACACATGGGTTGACAGAATCTATGACATATGTCCTGATATGCGGAGAGTGGATAGTGCTTAGAAGTATCTTCATACTTTATTATCACTCACATTAAATATGTCTTATGACTACTGTGGAGGGGTGTCAGGTATGGGAATCATGGGTATGCAATTTTGGGCCTAGGTTCACAGATGTTGGTTGGCACAGATTTATTAGGTCCGCCCCATGGGAGTGATTAATATTCCTATGTGGGTATAGCACACACCTATACCTTCCAAAAATGAAGAAGCCATCTACTGGATATTGTGTAAACCATTGGGGGAAGACATAGGGACTTATATCAGCGTCATGTAAGTGATTATCATGGAAGTACATGCATACGAATAAGATGGTAACCATACCTCTCAACCTTTCAGAATAAGACTTCTGGATAAAGGCATATTTAAATAAGTGCAAATAGGGACTATGTTAAATATTCCTCTGACAAAGTTAGAACGTTGATAGAATAATGGATAATTCATTAGTATGAATGTTTTGAGGGTTATTAGTTATAAACTACTAATTTCTGTCATTATTATCTAACCTCACAGTCCTTAATGACCTGCCACTAATTTACCAGAAAGGCACAATAATAACAAAGAAGGAACAACATTATAAGTCTAAGTTCGGGACATTTACCCAAAATGTGTACAGTTGAGAGGTATGAAGGTAACCCTGTCCTAAATAAATGTACAGAACTACTGATATCAGGTGGACAGGTGTGAAGAAAGACGGGATGATAAATGACAAAACATGTATAAGTCAAAAGCATGTACCATGATAAATGTGAATGAATACTTATGCCCTGTGATAGTCAATGTGGAAGGTTAATAGTGACCCTCAGGGTGTTATGCAGTGTCCCCGATACAGTGTTCAGTCTCCCACACTCGCATGTGAGTTCTGCCACTAACGGAAAGAGCAAATACCGGTGAACACATAAGGTAGATGATAGCATAATATGTTTTGAGTAGCGCCTGTTGGCTTTTGTGAGGAACACAACACTCTTGGCAGGTGTGTCCTGCAAAAGGAATGTAATGGCATCTGGCCTGTGATTTCTTCTTGTGTGTAGTGGTGTAATAAAAGGATATATCTTGTATCAGAAACAGATACATGTTATAGGAAACAGTATTATCGACTATACTACTACAAGAAAAATCTGAAGGTATGAAAACCACTGAAGTACTCAGTTTAGTATTGACCGCAGGTATGTGTTGACATGTCAAATGTCACAGCTGTATATATAGTACCTATAGGGCTGTCATCTTTACAAATGATAAAAGTGGGAGCTGCTTTGTAGAAATGTCAGACGTAGCAGGTCAAAACATACCTAGAGCCATGCATACTCCAAAAATAGACATATTAGCACACAGCAAAGCTTAGGCCAGAAGTCATGGAGCCTTGGCCAGTGTGTACGAGTAGAGGAAGAGTAGAACAAGGCAAGATGTCTGCCGAGCTATTCAGCAATATCCTGTAGGGGCATGTAAGACAGCCCCTAAAACGAATGTTGCATGGACAATGTTAGGACATGCAAATAACCCCATTTGTAGGTGAAAGCTATGCAAATGATGTACATCTGTGATACATGAAACAGTAAGCTGTCCGTGCAAGAGTAGAGTTATGTGCAGAAATGTACTCGGATGTTAACCGAGTTACGTTCTGCAAGTAGCTAAACGGAGCAATGTCAGCTACAAATAAAGGATGAATTCAGTTGAAGAAGCATGCCAGTGGCCAAATATAAGGCCAGTGGCATATGTTCTCATTGGAAATTAATAAAACTCTATCTGTCCTCCCCCGATCTCAGGTGTGTAAGCGTAGTGCAGTGGCGCGAAAACGCGCTGCGCTTTTAAAACAAGAAAAATATTTAAAATACACATAGAAATTGTAATTTTAGTTAACAGTTAGTTCACCATGCAGGCGAATGGTAAGCTGAAGACAAGATGGCTACTGAGTACTGGTTGCTATGTGTGGAAGCGCTCTGTCAGAGATGTAACCAAGCATTAGTAGGCAATCCGATGCAATTGAGGCTGAGGATAGTGAATCACAATTTGTCATGCCATATGGGCCAAGCCACTACAGTAGAAGAGTAGGTTAAGGGGACTATCAGAGTAGATGATAGGTGACATCATGAGTGTGTATGTATAAAACACTATAATCCTATCGGAGCAATGTGTCACATGTTTGCTGTCAGTTACTCATCAGTGGAAGAGGCGTGTTATGATTTATCCTAGGTACAGTCAGGAAACTGACAGTGTACGCCATGGATATCACTGAAGTGTCTTGCAAACCTGCTGACAGTGTGTTCATGCCTGTGCACGCCTATAAGCCCGAGTAAGCATGTGTGCACACGTGTGAGCCTGTGTGCGCGTGTTGAAGAACGAGTAAGCTAGTGTAAGAATGTTGACTCCCGTGTAATGTCGTGTAAGCCAGTGTATGCATTTGTAAGTATGTATAAATCTGTACTACACACATCACACATGTACTGCACACTCTGAAACACATGCTGCCAATACTACACATGTCAGTCAAATGGCACATGGATGGATAATAAATCTTCAGAACCAACAGAGCTGTAAACTATACTACATTGATGGTCATAGCTGCAATGCATCATGCCTGCTTACATACACCTAGAAGGATATCACACTTTGTGTTAACAACAGTATAACATTAATACAGTGCTATAATGCCACCCTGTGCATCAGCACCATGTTAGTCTGTTCCTGCATCAATGTTAGACATTACAGGTGGTGGCACAGGTGTCATCATATGCACAGGGTATGGTGTTTCTTTTCCAGAGCCTGTCATTGAGCCATCCAATCAACATGTAGGTATGTGTGTGTGAGGGACAACAGTGTTTGCATGGCCAAATGATGCAATGTGTGTGTGTATGTGTTAGCCCTAGCTGTTTGTTTCATGTGTGTGTGTCTGCATGTACACAGTTTCAGCATGTGTCAGCCATATACAGGAGGTTGTGGGATAGTCACAGACCGTACCTGCCAGGCTGTACAGATCACCATTACTGGCCATGGACACCCCTCCATGCATTCAACAATATTCCAGTCCTGCACCTGTCATTGTATACACATACATTCCTGGGATCTGTATCACTACCTGTGGATAAACGGGAGTCAGTAATGTTAACCTGATTTGCATAGTAGTGCCAGTTAATACATAGTGATATGAGCCATACTCATCCTCCAAAGTATTAACCACTGCAGACTGTTGCTGAGATGTGCACACGACCGTTTAAAGGTGCTGTACTATCATTGTTGTATATGTCCCTTGTAATACTCAGCAACAAAATAACAGGTCACTACACAACTATAACCCAGGATCAATGCATACAGTATGTGCACTATCACAGAGCCATAGCAGATTTATATACATCAAAGGTGTTCACGTACAGATAATGCAGCGCATTCAATAGTGCTAATATCCACATACATATCAATATCTATCTACATTATATATATACACACACACACACACACACACACACACACACACACATACACACACACACACACACACACACACACACACACACACACACACACTTGGCAGGGTTGGGAACAGAACACAGACCTAACTACCTTATCACACTACAGCATTATGCATGTACAGAACACATTACTGTGATGACTAGATCACAGCATTCACACAGGCATACGTCTAGCTTGCTGGCATCAGCATCAAAGGCAAAGACGCCGTACAGATTCTATGGAGAATGAATAGTGTAAAAGCAATGTACTGTTGTCATGCAGCGGGAAACTCTCACACACACATACACACACACACGTGGCAGGATTGGGATTAGAACACAGACCTAACTACCTTATCACACTACAGCAATACGCATTTACAGAATGCGCTACCGAGATTACTGAACATAGCACTCCCAGAGGCATACTTCCAGGTGGGTGACATCATCCGCAAAGGCCAAGACGCCGATAGGGAATGCATGTGGTGTGCAGCATCTACAAGCATTGCTGTGTCCCCAGGCAGCTGGAAACACACACGCACACACGCACATACGCGCACACGCACACACGCACACACACACGCACACACACACACACACACATACACACACACTTGGCAGGGCTGGGAGTCAAACATACACCTAACTACCTTATCACACTACAGCATTACGCATTTACAGAACGAGCTACCGAGATTACTGAACACAGCACTCCCAGAGGCATACTTCTAGGTGGGTGACATCATCCGCAAAGGCTAAGACGCCGATTGGGAATGTATGTGGTGTGCGGCATCTAAAAGCATTACAGTGTCCCTAGGCAGCTGGAAACACACACACACACACACACACACACACACACACACACACACACACACACACACACACACACACTTGGTAGGGCTGGGAGTCGAACATACACCTAACTACCTTATCACACTACAGCATTACGCATTTGCAGAATGCGCTACCAACATTACTGAACACAACACTCCCAGAGGCATACTTCTAGGTGGGTGACATCTTCTGCAAAGGCAAGGACGCTGATAGGGAATGTATAGAGAGTGAGCAGTCTGAAAGCATATTACTGTCCCAAGGTAGACGTAGACAAACAAATGGCAGTGGTGTGATCGGGGCAACTAAATATCAACGGAGCCCTACAGCAACACTACATAGATACGGGACGCGCCACAGACAATACACCCTGCAAGACTGTCAGTGTGTTCAATGTAGGCATCCATCGTGATGTTGAAAATGGACATCTGTTGCCTGGATGTCCACCATCGCTATACAGGCTGTCAATTTCCATGCCCATACACAGAGGCACATCACCGACACAAGGTGTCACTGGCCATGCACACACGCTTAGTATCACACGTCCGTTTGGAATGTACTGTGTGTCCATCTACACAACGACATACTGGGCATGCTCACACACTTAGCAGTTGCAAAGGGCCATCTTGCATGCACTCGGATTCTAAACACATAAGGGCACAGTTTGGAATGTACTGTGTGTCCAACTACACAACAGCATACTGGGCATGCTCACACACTTAGCAGTTGCAAAGGGCCGTCTTGCATGCACACGGATTCTAAACACGTAAGGGCTCAGTTTGGAATGTACTGTGTGTCCAACTACACAACGGCATACTGGGCATGCTCACACACTTAGCAGTTGCAAAGGGCCATCTTGCATGCACACGGGTACCAAACACGGAAGGACACAGTATGGTATTACTGTCCCCATGTACATGAAGGCCACTAACATGTATTGACCAGTACACACTCAGGAGCCATCACAGATGTCTCAGGTGCAGATCACAGAGGCACACACCGCAGTCTACAATGTAGCCCTTAGACATCACCATGTCATTGGGCCAGCAATACATCAACACAACACCGTGTGACTCATGCCCCATGGACTGTACATAGGTGTACAGCAACTGTGCAAACTACACATGTACTGACAGGGTTACATCATGCGTTATGCATTGCAATGATACCACTGTACATAACCATGTCGGCTCTACACATAACAGGGGCCCTGGGTCTTACACAGCTGTGACAGATGACTGTTGTTGTACACCAATGAACACACATGTTTGGATATGTCATACATGTAATTGCAGTGGATATGTGCATGGACCACACACACAACACATATGCACACAGCATAGCTTTTGCTGTCCTCCATGCAGACAAGTGGCTGCAGCAATCATACATATGCAAATGGAAGGTGTGTTCATGGCTGTTGAATGCCAACAGTACATGAGGTAGCAATGCTGACCGAGGACACATTCCCTCTGTACTAGTTACCCATGACACCCATCATATCATACAACAGTCCATGTGTTATAGGACCAACACACATGTACAAACTGTAGTGTGCATGCAGCTGCCATGCATGTGCAGTAGCTGATGTAAGTAAATAATCTGTGCCTAACTATAACATGCAGTTGCAATGCAGCCCCATCATTGACACCTGTATATGGTGACATACTGACAGTACGGTAGAATGTACATCAGGTATGGATGGATGTGTGTACAAAAAGTGGTGATCCACCTGTGTAGATGGATGTTCGCCGGGTATGGCTCACAGGTGTGTCACACGCCATCATACCATTACATGTGCAAACAGTACGCTATGTTACTGTTGCCTGACGGTGAAGACATAAAACCTACACAACAGTCAGGTGTTACCGACTGTACATCACTCGACACCTGTAACACGTACATCCTCCCGTGTGCATATAGCAGCACAATTGCTGGACATAGCATTGGTACACATAATGCGGCCAATACTGCTGCATGTCTGTCAGACGTATCATCATATAGCAGGTGTATCATTCACAGTACTGCCATGTGTGTTTGCATGTGTGACCATATATGCCACATATGGTGGGGAATACATCCCAATTGCGACACACCCCTGTACACTGTTGTAGACATCTGTACATACTGCAGTGTGGAAAGCATGACATAGGCAGGTGTGGTGTGTGTATCACACACATCAGCTATCCGTATGTGTATGACAGTTGTGGTCTCCACAGTGTGTGTGTGTGTGTGTGTGTGTGTGTGTGTGTGTGTGTGTGTGTGTGTGTGTATGTATGTATGTATGTCTGGCTGGTGCATGGAGTGAGGGTGTATGCTACCATGGTGGAGGGAGAGAGGGTGTATGCTACCATGCAGAACACACAGGATCCCAACCCCTCATGGTGATGCAGTCTACTACCCTGTTGGTGCCATCGGTGTCAGCCGTACTGGCTACCTGTACATGTCCCTTCTCTGTGTCGCATCATGTGGGTGCACAGTACTGTGAGGGTGCTAACCACATAGGCAAGTGTCCTCACCTCAACACTATGGGGTGTGTGTTTTAGTGCTGTCGACCCCATGAGTGTGGGCATGTTCCTGTACTGTGACAGGGTATTATTGTTACACAGTGAGGCCTCATGCTATTAATTGGCCTCTAACGTTATCATTGTCCAGACTGCTGTGTACAACCCCCGCACCATGTCTACATACCTGTGATGTGACCTGGTATGGATGTCATGTCTCTAGCCACTGTAGCCTATTAAACTGCACACAGTCTGCTGGATCAGTATATGTGTGGACATCCGTGGCATGTTAGACTTTCCAGCTGTCCGGTTGAGGCTACGTATAACATGCTGAGATTGCCATACGTGCCTGTGAGTACTCCACAGTTACACATGGGAGACTGCAAACACAGCTACCTGTAGGCACATGCAAGTAGACCATAAGGAGGGAACCAGGGCATCATTACCAACATGCTGTTACTGTTGTTACTGAGACACATACTGTGTACATGTAACAATGCATGCTACACCTGTACTGCATGGTATGTCTGGTGCATGTCAACAGTACACAACTAATGTAATATACACATCTCTCACCATTCTTACACAACTAATATAATATACACTTCCCTCACTAGTCGTACACAACTAATGTAATATACACATCTCACTATTCTGTTCACCCTGTGCAGCAGACCATTTGAGCATGTCCCTGCACCGATGGTGTGGATGACAGGGATGCAGCACAGGCATCATCATATGCACAGGGTGATAATGTGTGGCAGGGGCATAGGCTGCACCAATGGGTGACATCATATGTGTGGGTAAAGGCTGGTGATATGATTGGACATGTCTGTTCAGTATGCATGTGGGTGTTGTGGTGCCCTACAGATGTGTTTGCTGTGTGCAGTGTATGTGTGCACACAGTTCTGCCTTTTGTGAGGCCTACACAGGGGTATTATTGTCAGCTCCAGATTGTACAGACCAGGTTGTACAGCTCACTGTGTCCGGCCACGGCCATGTGACCTGTGCCTGCCAGGTGTTGCACGGGCACTACCAGGCGGAGGTACAGATTGGCTACTGTCTGACGACACATGTCCACTGGAACCGTGCCCCCGCTGGGAACATCCAGGGCCATGTCCACGTGGCCTACTGTGTCCTGGTGTGGACAGCGCAGCACCAGCTGCACTGCTACTGCTACTGGCACTATGGGACCGGGCATGTGAGGTTGCACGCTCACGTCGACCTGCACTAGGTGGTGTAGCTGGCCTATGTCCACGTGGCCTACGCCTTACTCCTACCAGATGTTCCAGCACAGACAGCTCACACTCGTGGATTGCCATGCCATGGTCAAGGATCCCAACCGTGTCACTCAACCGCCTATGCAGAACATCAGCAATCTGCTGTTGAGCATTTGCCAATGCCTGGATGTTGTCATTTAGGGTACAGATAGTAGCCCTCTGCAGCCTCTGCCCTTCTCTGTTCTGCTGTTCAGCACATGCCTGTGCCACCATTACAGTCTGGAACATGTGTCTGGTGATACCAGCTGCTGCGCTCTGTCCTGCAGGTGCATGTCTGCCAGAGGTCCTTCTACGAGCAGCACTGGCCACATGCCTGTGTGGCACATCTGCAGACATTACACTGACACCATGGTGTGGAGACACACCTTCTGCAGCCACCACATGTTCCTGTTCCACGCTAACAGACGCTGACTGTCCTTCCTATATGGCCACCGGTGATGCGGTATGTGTTGGCAGCAAAACTGTGCGGGGAAGAGGGGGACATAGCTGGGATGGCAACCATTGGCACAGATTCAGCCCCTGACAACCCTGTCTGTACCTCATGCATATGTTCATCACTGCTAGTATCTGTGGGGACATTAACATCAGATGGACCGCAGGAGGGTAACGCACCTACATCACCTGTGAATGCAAAGAAAGACTCTAAATTACAATAGACGCACAGACACAGACACACACACACACACACACAGACACACACACACAGACACACACACACACGCACAGACACACACACACACACACACACACACACACACACACACACACACACACACACACAGACACACGCCATGCATGTGATTTGACAGATGGCATGCAGCATGCCTGTGATACAGCAGATGACATGCAGCTCAGACATTACTAGTGTTAGTAAGCATACCCCCTGGGGTGCACAATACAGCAAGCAGGTGTCATATCAGTAGCCATGCAATTCACATAATCATGGTAGTATGCATGCATCCCCATGATACACCATGTGGACCAGAACAGGATAACAGTACACATGGCTGACGTGACCTTGACATGTAATCTGCTGATGTGTGCATTAACATGCATACATGTCTGACACAATGGTGTCCTGACATGTACAGCATCGTAATGGCCATCACATTGCGGTGTTGTCTGTATGCCCTACAGATAGAATGCATGTTTAGCAGATGTTCATGTGCATAGAAGGGTAGTGTGAGCCATCTACATTGCTCTACAGTGTGAAGTACAGACACTGTGACATTGCATGGCATCATGAGGCATCTATATTGCTATACAGTATGTACACATTGCATAGCCATAACTGCATGCATACCCATGACATAACTGTGGATTGTGACCCACAATGTTGAGGTGTATACACACCAAACCATGCTGTGTCATGTGACAGATCACTGAAGGACCCACAGATGACACCCCTGCACAACAACTACAGAGTCTTAGCTGCCTGGCAACCATGTCCACACATAGCGGATCTGTCAATTCACCATGTCCAACATGACATTGCTGTACCACACACATGAGGTGCACAGCTAATGGTGATGTCCTACAGCAGCAAGGGAAATGTACGGTATCTGTGGCCTGATGTGGTGTCAATGTCTGTGGAAGCTGTAGAGGTGACTACTGTCATGCTATGACACAGGCGTGATGTTCAACACATCTTATATGGTAGACATCAGTGACACCTCCACTGGCTGTGCACAGGCTTTTAGGATATCCAGTGTACCACATCAACTGTATCATTGGTCAACAAAGGCTATAATTGGACCATGTGTGGACAATGTGAAACAGGGTGTATACACATCACATCTACTGTGTGGCTATGTATCTCTGGCCATCCCCCATGGCCATGTGTGCACATGTGTTGGACAAATGTGTGTGATGGCCATCTATCACACATGTCTGTTTTGTCCCATATGACATACACCCATAGATGTCAGATATGTCACCATCCACAGGGCTATGCAGACAACAGGTTGTATGTGGAGTATGGGTTATGGGATAGTGTGACATTATTACAGCCAGTACTCTATGTGTCTGGGGCATTTCAGATGGCACATCGCAATGTGTGCACCCATTGCAGGGGCATATAACACAATGGTGACTCCTGTGGGCTGCCCATATTACAGCTCACTGAGTGGTACTGTTTGCGTACCACACATGTTGTTCCAATGTATAGTACATATGCCTCCATTGTAGAACACCTCCACCGTTGTATGCACAGCTGTCCACACATGTAGCGATGACAAATACTCTGGATTCATGTCGGTGTGTCAGTTTGTTTGTATATATTGCACATGGGTGGCCTGTGTGACTGATGGGTGACGCGACCTGTATTTTGTGAATGGAACGAACATCAAGTGTACAAGTGTTAACTGGCCACATGGCTAATAGATCTATGCTTTTACATGCCTGATACTGATGACAGTCTCACCTGCAATGGACTCATGTCTGTGCGGCACACCAAAGGTACCTATATAGGGGTGACACAGCAGTATGAACATTATCCATGACTGTATGGCAGCCACAGGGTGCAGTGTGCATGTTAACACATTCGCCTGTACAAAAGCATATAGTATGCACATGTGTGCATACACAGGGTAGCATACTGTAGTATGCAGCATGTGTGTCCACATACCATGCATATGTTGTTACATTACATAATGTACAGTGACACATGCACGTAAATGGGATATAGTATCCATATGTGCAGTACTGACTTACCAGGAAACTCCAGGCTCATTGGTTGGGAGACACCCACCTCCACGATGGCAGATAGTGTTTGTGGATGCTGTTCTGAGGGTGTCCCCAGACTGGCCAGTAACTTCTCAGTGTGTGTGAGTGGGGGCTGGGTTGGTGGCCCACCACCTGCTCCACCTTGTTCCCTGGTGATTGCAGTGGCACTCTGTTTTGCATGTCGTATCAGGTCCATGCAGTGTCTGCGCACCTGCTGGTAGGTGCAGTTATGGCCACCCACATTGTTCATCCTCCTGCGCAGATCCTGCTGGGCATGCTGTGGCACATGGTTGAACAACACCTCATAGTTCTCATGGAGGTACGGGATGAGGACATCATCCTCCTGGCAGCTGTACGCTGGAAGGGGTTACGAGGCATTATCTGTAAGACATAATGGTGGTGACAGTCACAGTTTCAGAGATGCACAGAGATACTGCTGCACATACATTTCTATGACATCTAGTACATCTGCACAGTTATCTTTGCCAATCATCATGACACTGACATGACTGACATGTTTGTGTCACACACATGTAACACCCGTTATGCATTGGATATCATCACCATATATGTGTGTCACCTCATTATAGTGTTCATACTCCATGTCAATGCTGTCTTGATGTGGGCATGTTTGTTTGCCCGCACTGGTGTTCTTACCTATCTGCACATGCCTGGATGTGTCTACGGTAATGCTGTTGACCGTGATGCTGTGTATATGTCACATATCAACACAGACACAGCCTTAATGGACTTCAGCAGTGACAATGCACACATATGCATGGTAACATGTACATGCATGTGTTTTGCCATATACATCTACATAGCACTGTACAGCTGTTCAACATCCTGCCACGGATCGCCTGTGTTGCACATGTGATAGACATGGGACACTGGCTAGTCGGACGTCATTTGCAGGGATGGTTATCAACCATAGCATGTACGGGCAAGGTTTCCTAGCTGTAACCGACAGCCATTATGCCACAGTGAGGTGCTTCAGTGCCACATTACTGATCCAGACAGTTGATACTACACCTACCATGCGGCCATCACACCATGTATGACTGGGATGACATGTGCAGCTTTGATGGACAGGGTTGCGTGGTATGGTGGGAGTATATCACATGTATGGCGCAGGGATTTGTCCAGCATGTGGCGATCCTAGTATTAGCATGGTGGCTGTCCATGACGTATGTCTTTCAGATCAGGATATGGACATGTAGCATGTCCATCATCATGGTGTAGCAAATGTCTTTATGCAAGGTAGACAGCATGCTGCATAGTGGAGGTGAGGATTGTGAAGGCTGGTATCGCCCATCCACGCATGGCCATTACCCCTTAAAGGTGATATGTGATCCAATATTGGTCACCCCAGTGCTGTATATGCCTGTCCAATGATCTCCGTGCTCATGGATGGCACCCTGTCATGACATGGGTACCTCGTATGACTACCTAAGGGGCCTGGAGACATCACCAAGTCAGGGAGGGTTACTGCATAGCACCATCCCTTATACAGTGTCCATAATGTTGACCACAGCCTAGGTGGTAGTTAATGGGTACAGGGATGTTCACCTAGCGGTGACAATGCTGATATCATCCATCAGAATGTGCACATATGTCACACACCTCACCCACACAGCCCATTCTGTATGTTGTTCACAACACTGACACAGCTATTGCTCATAGATCATCGCCATTCACATCCTTACATACACAGATACCTAACATTTGTCTGTGTGGTATGGGCTACAATGAGGGTGGAGTACAGCATATTAACCCTGTTTTACTGTAGCTGGCACTGGTGTGATATGCACATGTCACTCTGGCACCTTTTGTAGTTGTGAGTCTGTCAACAGGCCACTGGTAGAACACTCCTGTGACATACAAGGGTATTTGTAATCAAACATCTGTACTGTCTTGTACATCTGTACTGCTAACATCTACATTGATAATGGTTCATGGACATGCAGACTATACTCAGCAGGGTTATAGTGCGGTGCCACCCATTATGACTGTCATCACCACTTGTGGGTTGATATTATCCAACACCCTATCTGTATTGTATGTTTATGCTAAGCACTTGTTCAGAACTTGTGAGCATGTCATGAACTATTGATTAATATAGCACCCATTCCACACCATTTCCCACAGGTACACTGGCTGTCCTCATATTTCCAGCTTGCTTACGGTACAACAGCTGTTGTACACACATAACTCACATATCCTGTGAGACATGGTTGTATATACAGGTATGTCCAACTGTCACGTACCAGTGCTATTGCCTGTCTATATGATGGATATGTCGTACATGTGGCAATAGAGCAATTGTCTCATGTACACATTCAATGCTCACCTCCCAACATACGACAATACAGCCTGTGGGGGATACACTTATGCAGCCCTGCTGGGGGTAATGCTGTCACCAACTCTGACTGCACCTGGCAGTCATATGGGGATGTGTAACATTCGCAACACACCCCACTCATCACATAGTCTCACATGATCTCCACCACAGGCCACACATACGAGGACAACTTGTGCAGTACCTCTCCATACTCTGTGTAGGCACCAGAGGCAGCCTCCATCACAGAACACAACATCACCAACTTATAGCCTACAGACTCATGTGTGCCCATCACATACAACCAATAGGGTGTTATAACATACACAACACACCAGTCATAGGAGACTCTGTAGGCAGTCACACTGCATTTCCACACAGCAGGCTACACAAGGCGATAGTCACTTACATCTTGCTGTTGGGTAACTGGTTTTGCAACATAACCTATGCACCCATGCCACACCTCACTAGGTACGATGCGACTGTCATTCTCCATGTTAGTGTGACTGCCCTGAGATGCCACTTCACAGACTACATGTGAAGGGACATGCGATAGCTCACCAGTCTTGTAGCCCTGAAGGTGTGGGCCAAGCCCTGGGGAGCATTATGCATTCATCCGGACCCAATACCTCTGTACAACGACTGACTGTGTCACTTCAACAGTTGCCTATGCTTCTGCTGTCATTCCACAGGCATCTGGTATCTGTCTGCTTTGACTGACCTGGTCAAACACAATGCTTTGGCACAGATGACCTGCACCTGTCAGCCCTGGGAGTACAGATCACATGTAAGGCTCTTGCTGCTTCTATACTGCCTGTCTTACACAATGTCCCCTAACAGTCACCGGCAGAACGTTAACTGGCAGGCAAGACATGGGGTCATGGGACACAATGCTTGCGTCTTCCTCTGTGATGCACGCAGGCAAGACACACCTTATAATGCACCACTTTAATATCTCTGCAGTGATTGGGACCTGCCTCTAGGCTCTGCAGAGCACACCTGCAATGACAGGTTATAGACAGACCATACCTTTCAGGCACATACCTGGACCGGCACACCCACGGTTCCCATATCTCACTATGTTGTACACACATCCTGGCTAGTTACTTAGCACAATGAATCAGAGGTGCTCCACGTGCAACTAACTGTGTCCAGAACTGCTATACACATTGTAACAAGCTACAGATTCAACAACATACCCCCGGTTACCAGACCTCATTTGTTGTGTACTGGACAGTAGGGCTCAGACAGCTACTACTGATGTGTGACTGACACTTCCCCACACTTAACTGGGATAGCCACTCATGTACCAACACATCTGTGAGTTATAACCTCCACTCGGCTGGATCAACCCATACACACCACCTCCAAGACCAACATTATCCTTGACATGAACACTACCAACATGTGACTGATGTTCCACACCTGGGGTTATCCCCTCATTGGTGGATTCTGAACATATGCTAATCACCCTAATTAGCCACATCCCGGCACCACACCCTTCACGGCATACACAGTACATGAGCACTACAACACCTACTACAGACGTCTTATGACAGCGGTAGTTAACATCATGACACCCATGCAGATGGACAATGCACATACAAATGCTGAAACATACCCCAGTGCACTTCATTAGCATGTACACGACTGCATGGATTATGCTATTCCACACAGAGCCATGATGGTACACACCAGATAACAGACGCCACTCTGGTGGTCAAGTTCCATGGACATAATTTACAACAACAGGTAGAGGCTGTTGCACAGTGGTGTACAATTCCATGGGTGGGATAGCTCACTGGTCAGCCTCAGTAGGGCCACGGGATCCCTCATCACATACTCCAAGACTAGCTACATAAACATTACTGCAACACATTCTGGGGTGTACCACAAGGCATTATGGTGGTATGTCAGTAGTCAATGGCAATACCCACATCTGTTCTCACATACAACAGTCACTCAGGGACATTACAGACCCAGGTGATGTTGGCAACATGCTGGCGGATGGATTCAATGCTAATATTACACCCTCTCACTCACTACAGGGCCACAATCCATGCAGGAACATTGCGGTGTCCCTGCGGTCACACATACACAGTACTAACCTGCACTCTATATGTCCTGGGACACTGGCCCCATGTCACATTCCAAAGTCCCAGGCTGTGATGTCCACAAACCTTTGAATGACATGTCTCCCCACTCGGCCACCATATTCAGTAATAGCCTTGTATCAGACATTGTGGCCCCTGAATGGCACACAGCAACAGTTATCACTCTCCACAAAGGTGTCGCCACAATGCACGATTGGGACTATAGTCCTACACACCTGACTGGACTGTTCTGCATGGCTATGGGGCACATCATCATGGACGTCATTCACAGAGACATTGTTGGGCTCCGGTCCTTTGATGCCACCCGGGTTGGACTTGTTAGGGCCAGAGCATGGTCCCTACACCTGGTGGACTCCTTTCATACAGTTACCTGGGTAGTTGATGATGGTACGGGGTCCACACATCCTACATTGTCCTCTCATTGCCTTTCAGCACCGTTCTCCATTCTGGTATTGACAACATACACATCCACCTGCACATCGTACCCTATGTTTCAGGATGTCATGCAACGTGGCTCATGGACAGGACACACACAATGAGGGCAGCATACCATAGTACCTACTGCATTTCAGTTACACTTGGCATACCACAGTCCTCAGTCATAGGGCCCCTCATGTTCAATATATGCTTTTATGAGGTACAGGCTAGCACAGAGGGACTTTCCCTACCTAGCTTTACAACCCCCTGCATACAAAGTGCCATGATTGATCCACCAGCTGATACTGACCACATCCATATGGGTGTCACTGTGACAGATACCTGATATAAATGTCATGGCCTCAAGCTGCATGACACAAGGTGCATGAACATCACCTTTGCATTGCACCATTCTCCCACTGACTATCACATAGGTGGTAGTCCCCTACATACATGTCACATTCTACGTGTTTCTAGTACACACGTATGTTGCATCCACTCCTGTGGTTACCATATTGCCACTGTGGCATGGATATCGTTCTACGTGGCCACACTTATCTGTACTGGGTGTGTAGCTGGTACATAGGCACCCATTGTACCTCTGAACTCCACACTTCTACACACATTCAAGGGTACACCACCCCATTGAGGGTGTACCTTACACAACAGCTACAGCTTTACATACCACAACATTAACACACCATGACGTTTATTGAGTTCTGACAATTAAAGTATGCGGCTGAACTATGGACACCATGTCTGTACACATTTGCATACTACATACTCAGGGGTGACCTCTGCTGCACAGACAGGGCCCATGTCCACAACAATATTAATGGAGATACTCCACATACGCAACATAAGCAAAAGCCACTGTGAGCAACATGCTCATGGATATGTGCACACACGCAATGATGAGTGGGATGTGCTTGAGGGTTACATTCCCAAACCGGACACTCACCATACTTTGGAACATGAGTCTTATGTACATCACGCAGGGACACTCAGTAACACTGTTCATGTGATACCTCACTTGGTGGCTGGGAGACACATGTATGCCAGGGATCACTGCAGTGGCTGTACTGTGCAGGGGTGCAGGTATCACATAGCTCTGCTGTTCACAGGACACTACCCTAGAGAGGTGCCACTGGTGTGAACTCTGTAGTTGTGCTTACACATAGACTTGCCAGACTGCATAGTACCCCACTATGAACCTGTAAAGCTATTACATGTCCTTTGTGCATGGTTACTTGGTAGCCCTTCCATTTAGATTAGCTTTCATGCTATTACACTGTCCCGTGCTTACAAGCCATATGTACCCTGTTATTGTACATGCCAATAGACGATACCTTTGGTATGCATGATATGCCTGTTATGCTGTGTACAATATCTGACATATCTACCTATAATACTATACATTACACATATTTTACATAGTATCCCATAATGCAAAGCATACTTGCACAGCGGGACCACCTTAAACATGTCTTTGTCATTATATGCCCATACACATGCCTACTGTGACAGTATATCAACATATATTATCCCCTGCTATGGCACGTACTTGTTGGACATACCCTACCACTGATGGCGGGTTGTATGGAATTGTTCTATTTAAAGCCCTCATGTAGCATCCCTTGTGGTGATGTGATGTGTACCTTGTGACCCACTGCTGGATGCATAGTTTCTTCAATCGTTAGTATGCTCAGCAAGACATCACTACATAAATACCTTTTCCCACTTTATGCATTGCGGACACTTTTAATTCATGCAAACCAGGCTATACATACACTAAATAATTAACACAAAACATCCTATACACAAATGTATATACCGAATGTTCTACATACCTTGTTATCGTTCTGGACTTTGGTCTCTATCTCTCTTATACTGCTTAAACAAGTATATGGTATGAGCATTCGGTTTGAATGTCTGGCAAGTCATCCTTATATACGTTGATACCTGTAACATGTGGGTTTCCTGCTGCCAATTGGTGTTCCTGAGTGACTAATTACTTGCACATCAGCTGTGCAGCTACTCCATTTGCCAATAACGCGGCAACAGTGGGGTATAATTGAATTCTCCACTTGGGCGTTGTCCATTTGCCCTACCTTCGGGGAGACGGCCTGTATTGTGTTTTGTTGTGTGTAATTGCAAATGCTATGTGTAGAGACAAGTATACTTTGGATTCATGTCCCCCGTGGATTGTGTGTGACAGCTAGAGTATGTGGTTCAACATGTGGATGTACCTGTCATCCCAACCATCTGATAACGGACTATTGCAAACAAAACCTGTAACATCGCCATTTGTTCCATTATACAACGGCTACAATTTTGCATGGTGCCTTTAATTGCTTCTCTCACAAGGTATGTTGACGGTTCTGCAGATGTAATTGACTGACTGGATGTGCGTGCTGTAATTACAGTCTGTATTGCTACAGTTTCTAGTGTGGGGGGGTCGGTGGGTGTACGTAGTATATACAGGTTTGTGGGGCTTGCATTTCTACATATTCCATATATATGTGTGTGGGCTCCGTCCCTAATTAAAGAGCTATCAGTTAGTAGACTTATGTTATGGGATTTTTCATTGGGACATTGTTAATTGGTTTCTATATAGTATGCAGGTGAGGTTGATACTTCCATACCCCCGGAATTGCAGCGATATGTAAAGGGATATGTCTAAATGACAGCTATCCTGTGTATTTCTGTCCCAGACATTTGCAGTCATAGCAGTTGTGTTGGTGACAGAACCTCTTTGCCTGGGGTTGGCACCTTTTCATATCGACATTGTGGGACACTTGTGGGACACACGTCACTGTTTACAGGCCGACACATACCCATGGTCAGTACACAGGATAGCACATACTTTGATCCTCAATACATACTTATTGTTGTAGGACTTTGGCTACTTATGATATTGCATGTAACATTTACGTTTTTTACATACAGGCATAACTATTTAATGCAACTATTACATAATATATGGGACATAATAATGTCCTACAATCTCGGACAGTTGCCCTTTGTAATGTTTTATGTCAGGACACACCTTCCCAGGGAGGGGCTGTCCCTCCTAATGTGGGACAGGTGGTAACAGTATGCCTACGGCTAGCTATACCCACACCTACCGTAATGATCTACATCCAAGTTGGCACTAACAGACACACGATGCGGACACACACACACATTACAGTCACACGGAGATGCACACAGCACCCTCAACACACACATACACAGACTACGGCACTCACAAACACAAGTGAACACAGTACCTATGTGGACCGCAACACCGGCAGCAGTAACTTAATGTCCCTTCATATCGTCATACTATTACTCGCGGTTGTACTGTTCCAGTACTGTGTTCTTTTGGTCTTTCAGCCTTGTGGTTACGTGTGTCGGTATGCTACACATTCCATAGTTGGCGGTATCCTATTTATTTGTACCTCCAAGGTGTTATGAATGTCATTGACCCATCTATATATATTTGCAGATATCGTTGAATCCGTATATATCAACATATATCACTCTATCGCCCTTTCTATCTGTATTATATATATGTGTATATGTGTATGTATATATAAATATATATATCTATCTATATATATATATATATATATATATATATATATATATATATATATATATCTGACAAGGAAAGTGACAGGCAAGCTACACCTTTCATCGTGTACTTGTCGGTGTTTACAGTTTCCTGGACTCCGCACGTTTGTGTCTCTACCGGTCACTTTACACACCTGCTGTAGGTTAGGCTTACCAGCTGTCCCACTTTGCGAGGGACAGTCCCTCTTTGGGCAGTTGTGTCCTGCAAAATATCTGTAAACATGGCAAATGTCCTGAGAGTTTAGGACATACTTATTTCCTATAGTTTATGTAATAGTTGCATAAAACAGTTATTCTGTAGCTGAACCACCTGTATAGGTTCATAGATTCATAGGTTCATACTAGGCTATCTGCCCTAGGGCATTTACAAGCCTAGCCAGAGTGTGTTTGGCTTTCGCTACCCATTTTAAATGAATTTTGCTATGCCCTTTTCCGAGGTTAGTATACTGTGCCTCTGTCTAACAGTGACACAAAAGTGATATCCGGGATAAATCTACGATCTCCCATCCACTCATCAAGATTCCTCTTGAAGAGAGTCAATGAGGGACTCTGCATAACCTGGACTGGGATTTTATTCCAGAGTGAAGGGAGCCTCTGGGTTATGAATCTGTCCCTCCAGCATGTCCTATTTATTTCAGTGCTGAGGTTCAAGTCTCTCGAGCACGTAGCTCGATGGGATTTGGATTTTCTGAGGTGCAGCATGTCCATTAATTCAGGGTTGGACATGGCTTTATACGTCAGGCACAGATCGCCTCTGAGCAGGAGGTATGCCACTGAGTAGAGCTGGAGTTTCTTTAACCGGGCATCATATTTCATCTGTTTGAGCCCTTTGATCCACTTGGTGAGGTACTTTTGGGGTCTTTCCAGTTGCTGCAGGTGTCTGGTAAGGTACATCCCAAAAGGGGCATTGTACTCAATTATGGGCCTGATGAGGGATGAGTAAAGAGGCACGATGACCTCCCCTGATCTAGATGTGAATCCCTTCATGATTAGGTGGGCTATATAAAATGTTTTTCTAACCACTTTGGCCATGTGGTTGTCGAATGAGAGATTGCTATAAACTTGGGTTCCCAGGTCCCTAATTACTTCTTCCATACTTAATGGATTACCACCTATGTGGTAATTTGTGGGCACTTTGTTTTTGCCAAAGGGGATGACTATACACTTTTTGGCATTTAGCTTGAGGCCATGGCTCTGGCACCTGTTGTCTGTTTCTATGAGGCCCTTTTGTAGGATGCTTGTGTTGGCTGGAGAGTCGATTATGGCACCCAGTTTGCAGTCATCTGAGAACTTGTCAGCCAAAGTCCTTCCCTGTTGGCCTGTACCTCCGAGAAATATATACCGAACAAGAGAGGTCCCAGGACTGAACCTTGTGGGATGCCACTTGTTAGTGGTTTGGAGTCTGACATGGCTCCAGCAATTCTAACCATGTGGGTTCTGTCCTTGAGCCAGTTTGCAACCCATCTAGTGACATAGGGGTTTATATTTAAGCTGGTGAGCTTATCTATAATGCCCGAGTGGGGTATTGTATCGAAGGCTTTTGTGAGGTCCAGGTAGGCTGTGTGGACAACCTTCCCCTCATCAATGGCCTTGGTGACTGTTTCAAAGAAATCAACCAGGTTTAAGAGGCAGGATCCGCCCTTAACAAAGCCGAACTGGGTAGGATCCAGTGTCTGTAGGTCCCCAATATCTTTATTTATGAAGTCCATGATGACCCTTTCCATAGCTTTGCAGACCAAGCTAGTCAGGCTTATGGGGCGATAGTTTTCAGGATCCGTTGAAGCACCACCTTTGTGGAGAGGGACCACTGTTGCTGTACGCCACTCTTTGGGTACATATCCTGTAGTAAGGCTGAGATTGAACAGTAGTTTTATGTTTGGGTTTAGTTCTTCTTGGAGTTCATGTAGGACGCAGCCTGGGACACCGTCTGGTCCCATTGATGCTGTGTTTTTTGCTTTGGAGAGGGCAGCTCTTACCTGAGCATCTGAGATGTCAGGGGGACAGCACTCTGCTGGGATAGATATTTGCCCTTTTGGTGGGGAAGGGGGGGAGAAGTTTGCGCTGAACCTGTCAGCTAGGATGTTGGCAATGTCTGTGGGTTTGGTATATTTTTTGTCATTTTGGACTAATTCTGAGCATATTTGGGAATTCCCACCCAGGTTCCTAATATAACTAAAGAAAGCCTTGTGGTTATCCTTAGTGTCCTGTGCAATATTTCTCTCGAAGCTTGCCTTAGACGATTTTATGAGTGTCCGTAATTTTTTGCTAATACTGATCAGAGATGCCTTCCCTTTTTGGGATTTTGCTCTATCATGTAGTATCTTCCTCCTTCTATTGTATAGTTTGTTTATGGCTGGGGTCCACCAGACAGGACGCCTGCCTTTGGAGGATTTGGTCTTGGTTTTATTTGGGATTGCATGATCCATGCATTCCTGAAGGTGTTCATAGAATGCGTTTATAAAGGATTCTTCTGTCTGGACCGTATTTTCCACAGGCTCGGGGGATTTGAAGGATTCCACCTCGGTTTTGAGGAGTGTGAAATTTGCTTTAGAGAAGTTTTTCACTGTGGTTTTTTGGGCAGGGGCTGGGGTCGGGATGTGAATATCTAGTGAGATTAGTTTATGGTCTGATCTTACCAGTGAGGGATACACTTCTGGTCTGGAGCATAGAGTCCCCATGTTGGTGATGATCAGGTCCAGTATGTTTTCCCCTCTTGTGGGAGTGGTAACAAGTTTTTCCATAGCATTTGAGTTTATAAATTCTAGGAACCTTTGGGCTAGGGTGGTGGAGCTAGAGTAATGCTCCCAGTCTATGTTTGGGTAGTTGAAGTCGCCAAATATAATGTTCTTTGGAGAGACTTTCATATTTGCCAGTGTTCTTAGGAAGGCCGAGTGGGGTTCCTGGGTTTGGGAGGGTGGTCTGTAGCAGACTATAAACTGGAAGGCAGTTCTACCCACTGTTAGTTGCACATGGATAGTCTCTGATGCTTTGTGCTGTGCCACCAACCTGGAGGTGTGGGTATCTTTGACGAATATTGATACTCCCCCTCCTTTTGTGGTTTGGTCCAAGTTTTGGGGCCGAAAAGCATGGTATGAGGTATAACCTGGTAGTGCTGGGGTGCTCTCGGGACCCTTGAACCAGGTTTCTGTTACTGCACAGATATCGATGTTTTCCATGCTAAGGAGAGTTTCGAGTGCATGCATCTTGAGGTTTAGACTTCTGGCATTGAGTAGCATTACTCTTAGTTTCTTATCCCTTGTGATACCTATGGAGGTGGGTTTGCCTTTTGAGCCTTGCCTAAAAAATGCACTATGGGGGTGGCAAGAGCCTTTGCCAATATCCGAAAGCCCAGGGGTGACAGGTGCAAGCTGCCCCTAGTGAAGCATCGTGGCTTGTCGAGCATGTCATCCCAGGCTAACAGGCATTGGATCCCCTTTGAATGACACCAATACTTAAGCCAATTGTTGAAATTGATCATCTTGTCTTTATATTGTGGCATCATTCTTGGTGAGGGTAAGATGCTACTCAAGGTCAGGGTCATACCGGCCTGGGCTACATGCTCAGAGAGCTCCTCTATGTCGCTTTTCATGTAGTCCAGGGAGGTATGTCTCAGGTCATTTACACCAGCATAGACAATGACTGAGTCATATTTGTATTTGCCTATGTTATAGAAACAGAATATGTAAGTAAACATTACAAGAATAAGCTTTTATCTAGGCAAAACAATGAAGTTCTGATTTTCATACTGGCCGGGTGTATGTTTCGGCCTGTGGACATCTGACGTATGTCCCACATTGGTCATTTAAAGAGGTGGCAGCCCTACCATAGGTACATCTTGGCTAGCAATACTGTTAGATGATTGTATACATGATTGCATGTTCTACTCCTGGCAGTGGTCGTTTTACCCTTCAGAGCAGGCGCTATTAGTACAGGGGTGAATAATGCTGGTTTCACCTGTTCTGGACATCACTGACCGTGATCTGCATGATATTCGGAGAAGCTTATCCCTGTTTCACGCATATCCGTATGGTCATATTTAAACATCACTTACCAGCAGTGGGCAACGCATATTCCTGCTAATGTGTGCTAAACATGATCTGATGACCTGCATCTGACTTGCATTACTCGTGCCTTCGGGATTACGTTACATCCCTTGCAGGATGTGGGACCGGGAACATGCACAGCGGTCACTGCATTTAACACTTGGACATCCGGGATTTGTACACGTGTTATGTTGTTTTGTATGTGGAGTATACTACGGCTGTTACTCCATACTGCACTCACATGGGTAACTCAGTTACTTTACATATTGATGAGTCCAGTTAATGGTATGTCCATGTGATGTTTACTGAATGTGCTCTGGCATTAGGTATGTATGTCACAGTGAGCCATACATGATACTGTGCTACACCTTCAAATGACCGTAGGTGGAGCATGCTGGAGTGATGAATACCTGTCATGGGTACACCCCATGCCTTGACACAACATCCATGATTACATTATGTGGAGCCCCTCATTAACGCAGCAAGGACTCCGTGCTGAGTGTGTGCAGAACAGTGCTTACACACATGTGCTCCCGCGGTTGCCTTTGCTCCAGTAAGCGACAGTTGGTTACTCAATGTTGTGGCAACAGCAGACACTGTTTGCCCCGTTTGGTGTATGGCCTCTGAGAATCAACCGTGTACCTACCGATGTACCTGGGAACCTATGCACACAGCACCACCATATGCTGATAGATGCATGTGCTGTTCAGGTGTTGACATTCCGTGTTCCAATAGCTGTTGTGTGTACAATGTTTGAGGGCTGCCTATGTAGGATTCACACAGTGGGCCACCTATACATTACAATTTACAGGTGGTCATGTTTGTGTGCCATCCATTTTACTGTGTGTGCAGGTGGAGAGGTGTGTTAGTCCATAGGGGCCTACAATGTCAGAGTATGTGCTATACGTTCCCTCTTTGCCAAGGCGTAGGCATATTGGGCATGCCTCCGTCTGCCTTCTGGGGCTGGCACAGTGTGTCCATGGTCTGAATCCCTCTGTGCCTGTGATGGCCTTGGCAATTGCGGGGGGCTATGAGGGCCTTCACCATTTTGTCCCTGCTGCAGCTTTTTCCGCAGGATCATATTATGTAGCATGGCACATACTAAGACGATGTGGGCACACGTGCCTGGAGAGTACTGCAAGGCTCCACCAGATGTGTCCAAGCACCAGAACTGTGATTTCAACATCCCAAACACATGCTCTATGATGATTCTGGTTTGTGCATGTGCCTCATTATGGCATTCTTGCATGGGTGTGTCTGTGCATTTCTGATGGGAGTCATCATCCACGGCTCCAGTGCATAGCCAGCATCCCCCACAAGGTGGCCATGTGGGATATCCCCCCTGACAAATACCTGATACAGCTGTGAGGCATGCCAGATATGGGAGTCATGGTAACTTCCAGGGCTGCCAGCACACACATCCATGATAATGCCCTGGGCATTGCACATGACCTGGCAGTTGATGGAGTGGAATCCCTTGCGGTTTTTGTAGCACCTACCATGCTCACTGGGTGGTGACTTGATTTGTATGTGCGTGCAGTCTATCGCACCCAGTACTTCTGGGTAGTGTGCCACACGGTGGAAGTGACGCATATTGCTGGCCAACTCCTCCTGAGTTCTGGGGAAGTATATATGCTCATTGGCATGTGGTAACATGACATCCAGGAACTGGTGTAGTACCCTGGATGCTGATGCCTGTCCACTGATGCACTGTGCTCTTGAGGATAGAAACAAAACCAAGAAAGGTCTTGTAATTGTCTTTAGCTTGGGTAGCTATTTTAGCCTCTAACTTGGCTTTGGTAGATGTTAAGCTCCTTAGTTGTTTGTTTACTTAAATGACACAGGCTTTATCCTTATGGGAATTACTCTCAGGTTCATAGGTTAGTACTAAGCTAGCTGCCCTTTGAAGTCTTTTTAACCCTAGCCAATTTTCCTTCAAAGGTTAGAATCAAACCCTGTACTTTGGGTTTGTGAGATAACACCTTAACTATTATACCAAACCCGACCCTTACTTCTTACTTTTGGTCAAAATGTTCTTCCATTTATTGCAAAGCTTGTTGATGCTGTGGTTCCACTATGTGGGTTTGTTTCTGGGTCTGCTATACGTTTGCTCCTACAGGGTATAGCCACATATGCAGCTGTTTACATGCTGGTATAGTAGGTTGGTGTACATTTCCAACTATGCCTCTTACTAAGTAAGTCTATAAGAAGCTTATCCTGCTGTCTATATACCAGTGTCTCGAAACCTGGTTTTCTGAGATTGCTGTAATAATGAATGTACCTTAACTCTTAAGTGCCCAGTTTCTCTATCCAAGATTTTATAAATCAGAGTTTTTATCAATTTGCGTACAGACTGTGCCTGGATTTTAAATGACTCTCACCACACTCATGCCTTTCAACTGCCCAGCTTTTTGCAGAATGTCCAGACTTTTGCTTAATATTTTTGCTCTGTTCCTCATAAAATTTGTAGTTTTATAGTATGGATTTTCTGAAGGACTGAAGTCACTAAAGAATGGCAGGCATATGAGTTTCAGAAAGAAAATGCATGCCAATGCAAAATCTATCGTTCTAGCAATTTTCCAAACTTATAAGATCAATATTTGTTTTTTTCTCGATTTTGGTCTTTTGTCACCCCACCCCCTCATATTTTTTTACTTTGTCTAGACTTCTTGCACTAAGGTATTGAGAGGTACAACCACATTAATTTTGGCATGATATCCAGATGATTATTGATTTCTGTGAAAGAAACAATTATTATAATGGATGAGGTTACCCCATTAATAATGTGCATGAGGTTATCCCAATAATAATGTGCTGCAACACTAACCAGCAGTCTAAGCTGTATACTGATAATTTAGCAGAAGTAACAAATGCATGCTCATCTTCCAACACTTAATGTAATCTCCAAATCTCAACTACGCAATCCCTGTTTAAACACTTTTCAATTACCTTTACTAAATGGATATGCCTCTTGGGTGGTGGGATTGTCCTGTTCCTTCCAAAATCCCTAACTCTATTAAAGATTCCAGCTACTAGAAATGGAATCCCATTAAAACAGCCTGTACTTATTTCCACTAAAAAGTTTGCAGTATAGCTGGGCTGATCTCAGCACTACAGAAGCAACCTATTCCTGCAAGGCTGTATTAAGTACTGAATTTTACCCAAAGACTCCTTCCTTCTTTATCAGCATATGTCTCCATCAACTGCCATCTTATTGTTTCTTTAGTTGCAATTAAGACACAAGTCTTGGACATTTTGTTCAATATATAAACAAAGGCCCTCTGATAAAAATTATTAAGCACAATGGCATGCTACCTTGCAATTTTATACTCCTGTAGACATTAGCCAGCCATAATTGTAGTCAGCCATTCTTAATGATGTGTCATTTGTGAGGACTATTCAGCCCTCTAACATTTGGTGAAATGCACAAAACCATAATCTATAACTCTAAAAACTCAAAAAGTTTTAAATGTTAAACAAAAAACTGCCCCTCCCATGAAGAAAGAGCTATCCCCTTGAACAGTTACAGACAGTACAAATCCTTCAAAACAGGTGTTAACACCACCATCACCTTATAAAAATGTTGAAAGCCTTTTGGACTCCCTTGAACATTGTTATCAACAAACAATTTTATCTATTTTGGGTCTTCCACTTAACAGGAGTTTGTTATTCTCACCATTGCCATTAGTGACAACAGGGGTATTATTGCTAAAACACTCAGTGCCTTTATGGGTGGAAACCCCTTTAATGTCATCTTCTAAACTCTCACTGAAGATTACCTTGACAGAGGTACCAGGTTGAAGTTTGGCTTCCATATCATCCTCTGCATTAGTATCCACAAGAAGGCCATAGGTATTCTCATTTGCAATATCTGGTTTAGATAGCTGCTTAGGAGGCAGTTTATGATGTGCAGGAGTCTGCTCTGTAGAGGATCATTACAGATCCTCCACAATGGTGGGAATGTTAGACTGACCAGGTTTATTTGAGGCCTTTACTTCTGAGAATATTCCCTGCTGAGCATTTTACCTATATTTACAGAAAGAACTCAACTACACTCATTACTGGAGAAATCTTTCTGATTTTCCACAACTCCAGACAGTAGATTATCTTGTGGAAATTGAAGAGTATAGTCAGCTGATATGGAATGGCTCTTATTTTACCATTTAATGAACAAAGTGGTAGGGACCTGAAGTACATAGGAATATTGTTTCTATAGCATAACTCTCTCATACTTCCTTGAATGCTTTTCATTTTCATATTGTTTCAGGAAAATGTTGCCCTAAAAAAACTTTGCATTCCGTTCATTGAAAAGCTCCCACTCCCACTTAGATGCATTGAGAAGAGTCTCCTTGTCTAAATAGTTGATATGGTGAAATATTATGTGATGAAGAGGAGCACTTTCAGTACTTGGCAGCTATAATGCTCTGTGCCAGTATTTTTTTTACCTATTCATTTGAAATGAATTTGACTTCAAGGCAGCTGGCAAGTGTTTAACCAAAAAGGACACAGTGTTCCTCACCTTCATATTCTCCAATAACCCCACTATCATTAAGTTATCCCTTTGCATCATGCTTTCAAGCACTTCAACCTTATCCTGCAGCTTCTGAAGCAATACATTCTGTTATTCCATTGAAGCACCATGATCCCGTTACTGTCTGGCCTGAATATTTGAAGCTGATCTAAGGAAGCTGTCTTGGATACCCACTTACCTGTATCTGCTAGTACTCTTGTCACTTTACTTTTAGTAGCTGCCACCACAAGCAACTTTGTCATTAAACAGATTATTAATTTTTGAGTTCAGCATTACTAGTTGCAAATCATCAGTGAGTCTGACATGACGTGCAATATACTCCCACAGTACATCTCTTATTAATAATGCAAACTTGCCAATTTAAATACTATACAGTTGCAGTAGGAAGCAAACATGTCCAATACACTTATCCACTGAGAAAAACTTAAATAAAGGGTCTTATGTTATTAAAAGTTATAAAAACTGTCTGTTCGACATAGATTTACAATGGCACATCTCACTCCATTTGTAGCAAGCTCTGCCCACAGGTACATTGCTTTTCCATGATGGGGGTGTGGTGTGTCTATTGCATTCTCAGAATTTAATGTATATCTATCAATGATAAGAATTTTTTTTATTGGTTTAAGTTTGCTTACACCAGTTTAGACTTATACATGATGAAATATGTGAAGATAAAACTGTGAGAATTTCTTTATACCTGAAATCATCTACCACATTCTGTAACTGAGAGACATGACCTACTTTCTTTAAATTTAGCTACAAATTTTAAAGTTTAGAAACTTGGACATGTGTTACTAAATGTCAGAAAATAGGCCTGCTTTAATATTTGGATGTTTTGTTAGTTGTCTTTTCTTTCATATTCCATTCATAGCAAACATATAAATGTGGCATTTTATTTTTCTGGATGGTTAATGTAGTGTATATCTGAAAGATTTCATTCTTGTGATATTAAACCAAATTAGCACTTATTTCAAAAACTATTTTCTGCCATTTTAAATGTTAACAAGCAGTCATATATTTTCCTGAGATGACGGATACGCTCATATTTGAGATTTGTTCATCTATATGCACTTAACGATATTAACTCAGGCATTTTGATGTAGAATTCTGCCTATCCGGTAGTCTAATACTGAAAACTTTATGAAAAAAATCAGGCAGTAATCTATATATAATGGCATTTATATAATGGGTAAAATTAAAAATAAATGTCCAACAGAAATTGCCCAACTGCAGCAACTGCAAACATAGCTTTAAAAATAAAAGTAAACTTTTAGTTGTCTTTAGAATAATAAATATAAAATAATATTTAATTCTTTGGAAATTATACAACAAGAAAGATTATTAAAAATTATTGTTGTCACAATTCAACATGTAAATGCTCCTTTCATTTTAAACTAGGGTCACAACCTAAGTACATGTAATAGGTAATTCTACATCATTTTTCTATTTATTTTACGACATTATGTTAAAGAACTTTGAAGCTATACCATACAGCCCTATTACTACAATGAGAGAAAACATTCAGTTGGGAGACAATCTCCTTGAAAATTATCACTTTAACAGGATTATTTAGCATATTTTTGCACACTTGTATTAATTATTCATTGTGGCACTGACCCAGTCTTGCTAGTTGCCTTGTGATGTGAAAAACGTAAGGCTGCTTACTGAAACAAAAATCAAACACAGTGGTATTGCTCCTAAAATTCATATTTATTAACAGACACAAAAAACCCTAATGAAATTAGAACATCAAGACCAGATTTACCAGAGGCATCACAATCATCATCATTAGTTCTTGTGGTTTAATAAATTAATGTTATTGTTGCAGTAGATTTACATGCCATAGTGGCACACTGTTTTTGCATGGTTAGTTATTTGCTTATTCATATGTGTGTGTGTGTGTGTGTGTGTGTGTGTGTGTGTGTGTGTGTGTGTGTGTGTGTGTGTGTGTGTGTGTGTGTGTGTGCGTGTGTGTGTGTGACAGAGAGGAAGACTGTTGTGTATATGAGCAAATGCTGTATATTACTGTTTATACTTTGAATAGAACATACAGGGTTCACTGAAAGGAGATCACTGGTATCCTGCACTGAAGAACAAATATATTTAACCAGATATTGAGTTACCCACAAACAAACAGAAAAAAAAACAGCTTGAAAATACTGTTTCTTTCTGTCATTTATATCACAAAAAGATTTATAAGCCTTGATCTGTGGAAGAAAGAGTATGCCCTAAAACATGCCTACAAGGTGAAACAGATTTGAAGAGTGACTTGTTATACATCTGACAGAGTACATGACTGAATATACCAAAACAGTATAAAAGATAGCTTGATGCCAGCAATACATATGAAATACTATAATTGCCAGGATTAATATTGTTAGTCAAACTCATAGGGAAAATATGTCATGCAAGCTGCAGGCTATAATGACATGCTAATACTTTAATTTGGTGACACATCTGGCATTTCTGACATCAGCTGACATATTCAGTTATGAGGTGCATATATATGTTTGAGCCTGCATCAGGGTGAGCAGTCCATCCTTATGCCACTAAAACTCTTAATATTTTTTGCTTAAACTTTAGAAGGTAAGTATCTTTGGCAACTCCAATTCATTTGCCTTTTTTGAGTAGTTTCATTTTACTTGTTCAATAAAAGTATATAGAAGTAATACAGCATTCACTCACAGAGCATTTACATATATGAAAGTAGAAGTATATATATATATATATATATATATATATATATATATATATATATATATATATAAGAGAGAGAGAGAGACAGACTGTGTTACTTTTCTTTACTTTTTTTGTTAAACTAGCTTAATTTGATGTACTTTGTTTGTTTTTTTTGTTTTTTTTGTAATATTCCTGTATGAAACATATTTGTAATTCTAGCAGATGTCCTTCATAGTAGTATTAATCAAAAAGTTTAGCCAATTTGTTAATATGTTTGTTTACAGATGGATTCACTGTTGTACAAAACATACCATAATGGTTTTAATTAATTTGGCTTACTTTTATGATATTGAAATCAATCAGACTCAAAATGAGTGACAAAGAAAACCAAAGTAAAAGCATTAACTCTACTTGTGATGAAAGAAAACACGTTAGGAAACAGGAATGATTGAATTACATCTTGTATGAGCAATAAATCAGAGAAAGATTTATGCTTGGATCAATACACATTTATTTTTTAAAGAATGTATATGTTAAATAGAAAATAAAAATCTACAGATCATTTCCTGACATTAAGTGAACATCTTCATTTTAGAGGAATGTATGTATAATGCATTTCTAGAATGCTATGCTAACTCTTTATTCATAAACTGATTTATAAGGAGAAATGCCATAATGGGGCAGTACCATTTCAAATAGTATCTGCCTGCTTTAATCTTACATAATCTGAAAGTAATGCTACCCATGCCATTCATTCTATATTATGTTAGTAAAGTAAATTTTCTTGTGGTCTGTGGTATCTTGATGTATAAAAATTAACACCTGCATGTTAAGAAAATCCTAAAGAATTTGTGGAGTTATTTTTTTATTTTATTTTGTCATTTTTCTGTAGGACTGGAAAGATTCATTACTTATTTGTCTTGAAGAACTTTTGTACTCAGGCATTGTTATACAATATGGCTGCATACCTAGGAATAATATTGACAATTGCTTTTATTAATCAAGGTAAGAAAGGACTACAGTATAATCTAAGTTAATGTTCTGTGTGATATTTATATAATTAGTAATTTTTTCTACAGAAGGAAAGAAAGGGGTGAGAGCATTAAAAATATGTTGGGCATCTTTGCATTAATAATAATAATCACAATAATAATAACAATAATAATAATTGTAATATTATGGCATTATTAGAGAATTCATTGATATGGCTCAAAGACAGTGAAAGTACTTTTAGAGCCAAGGCCACTTAACCATTAATAAATGCAAGCAGTGTAATTTTATAGCAGAAAAAAATATGTGTAGTAGAAGCACTTGTAGAAACTGGGAAGGTATTGGCTATTTTGGATCTAAATCAAATAATGTTGCATATACTGCATGATGTGTCTATTGCTCTGTGCTTTGTATTAATTATATTACTGGGACGCTTAAGAAGAAGATTTATGAAATGTGCTTATTCCATTCCAAAAGGAGCATGAGCCATAGAAATATTTTACTCCTTGTGCTAATTCTAAGAATGCTTTATGGCCTTCAGAATTAAGTTTTAGATATCTGTGATGGTAATTTATCTGATGGACCTTATTGCAAAGAATACCGTTGGAACATTTTTTAAATTTTTGTGCATGCTTTGGTATAAAGGAGCATGGGAATTTTAAGGTTGTGCTAAAGAAAGTCCTCCTAATCATTAAGATTTTATTTGAGATTTGTGATATTATGGGTCAGCAGCTAGCAATTTTTTAAAATGTTTTTAATGTGTTTTTCCACTTTTCTCAAAAAAATTTATAGTGAAATGTTCATTTAGAGATAAAAGTTCTTACCAAACTGAATAAACTGTTTGCTCTGTTTCATGCTGCTTGGATTTTGGTACATTTTTATTTATTTATAAATAAATTGCTGCTTTCTGACAGCAAGAATAATACAAACTTGATTTTTTATAAATAGGCAAAAGGTAAGTAACAATGAAAACATTTGTTGGCTGTGAGTGTCTGACTGAGCAAAAGCCCCTTTTCAATTGCACAGTTTAGGATCAGTATAAACATCAGAATAAGATACATCAATATATGCTGGCATTAAAGAACTAAATGTACTGTATATTCCTTTGTCTTTTTGTAGATAATGGGATACTATTTTAACATAAAAGAAAACTATGAGAGGAAAGTGCATATTAATGATTCAATTAAACTCAGAGTTCTAATACTGGGAACTTAAATTTACCAAATAAAAAAGGAATATTGCTATTTTTATCTTTCCCTCTTTCTCTTCAGTTACTGAAATATGAATATCTACAAGAAAAATGTCTTATTTCATTTGAACAGACGATTCACTCAGCTTCCATCTCTATTCAGCAATGTTAGATATAGGACTTTAAGAAGTGTTAATAGACAGGTAGACTTTATGTAGGAAAATGTAGTCTGCTTAGGATTCCTAATAAGAGAAGGAGCAATGGGCTTCCATGATGTGCTAATTAGAGAACTATGCAAATGTATGGTTAGAGTTTGATTTTCAAAATTTGATTAAACAATTTCTATTAACTGAATCTGATGTACCTGAAAGATATATATCTAGAGCAGGGAAATGTCAGTATTTAGTTAAAAACATTTGTTGAGTGAGGCTATGATTAAGTTAAGCTGTAATGAGTATTAATAAAGTATTCCAAGTAATGGTAGAATGTCTGCAAAAGAGAAAGAGGAATGACAAACCTAACACTTTTCATCTATAAATGCAAATGTATTAACTGGTTAATGTAAAAGAAGGAGATAAAAAAAAATAACTTAGGCTAATATTGTTACATTAGAGGAAACATTTATTTAAAGAACTGACTAGGTATAGGTTTTAAATTATGCTATATTAACTATCTTCTATAGATGAGTAATGATTCTGTGGAAGAAGATTTCTGTTCTGGGTAAAATAATTTCTGTCTTTAAGGAATCCAAAGGAATGTCCATGTTTTAAAATATCAAAATAAACTCTTTACAATAGCTGTCACTTATAGGACACCAGGATTAGTAACTAGATATGGTAAACAAATCTTGGGTATTCTTATAATTATTGTCATCAACCCCTTATTTCTTATTTTTCTACATGGGGTTGGGGTGTTGTGTCACCATCTCTCTTGATTCAATGCCACTCTCCTACCTTCTTCAACAGTCATGGCTGACTCTCACAAGTATTGTCTTACACAATTCACCCACCTCTTTGTTGGATGCCCTCATTTCTTCTTGCCTTCTTCCTGTCTGTCCCAAATCTTCTTTACCAACTTATTTTGTGCTTTTCTGCACATACATCAGAACCACTGCAATCTATTCTTTTTGGAACTTCTTTGCTTTCTGCTATCATGCCCTCATTTCTTTATCTTTCCCATTATGCATCTTAAAATTCATCTCAAGCACTTCATCTCCATCACTTCATAGGATGATAGGCTCATAGGAAGTTACTAGGCTATTGACCCTGGGGCTCTTACAAGCCTAGCCAAGAATTAGCACATATACTGACAAGTCAGCACCTGATGCCCCTGTCCAACAGTGACACAGGTCCAATCCCAGGGTGTATTTTCTGTTCCTCATCCAGTTATTCAGGTTGCACTTAAAAAGGGTTAATAGGGAACTCTGCTTGATGTGGAGAGGGAGTCTATTCTAATGATGGCGGAGTCTCTGGGACACAAATTTTTCCCACCAACAAGTCCTATTAATGTCTCCGATCAGGTTGAGGTCACACATGTGGGTTACATGAGTGGAGCTTGACTTGTGGATATGCAGCAGTCCCATCAAGGCAGGGTCTGAGATTGTGTTGTATGCCAGACAGAAGTCACCTCTGAGGAGTCTGTATGAGACTGAGTAGAGGGACAGGGCTTTTAGCCTATGTGTGTAGGGAAGATGTTTGAGGCCCTGGATTCTGCTGGTGAGGAACCTCTGTGGTGTCTCCAACTGCTGCATATCCTTTGTGAATTACATACCAAAAGGAGCATTTTATTCAATAATGTGTCTTATAAGGGGATGTTATGACCTCCTTGTCCCTGGATGATTTACCCTTCTTAATAATGTTAGCCATGTTGAAAGCTTTCCATACAACGGAGGCAATATAGTGGTCAAAAGTCAGGTTGTTATCAACCTGGGTGCCCAAGTCCCTCATGGCTGATTGCGTGCTTAGGAACTTGTTACTAATGTGATCATTTGTGGGGGCGTCACTCTCCACAAAGGGAATTGTGATGCATTTTTTTGGCATTCAATTTGAGGCTATGTTTCTGGCACCAGTCATTTGTTTGGGTGAGACCCTCTTGGAGGATGTCCACATCATGAGGGGAATTGACGACAGTACCCAGCTTACAGTCATCTGCAAACTTGGTCAGCCATAGCCCACTGGTTTTGGGCTGCACCTCAGAAAAGTATATGCCAAACAACAGGTCCCCAAGACCGATCCCTGGGGTATACCGCTCATTGCAGGTATACTGCCTGAGGTGGCTTCCCTAATTTTGACTAGGTGGGTTCTGTCAATGAGCCAGTTTGCTACCCATCTGGTAACATATGGATTGATGCCTAGTTGAGAGAATTTATCTATTATACCTGAGTGGGAAATAGTATTGAAAACTTTGGCCAGGTCAAAGTAAGTGGTGTGCACCGTCTTCCCCTCATCCATGGCTTTGGTGACTGTCTCAAAGACGTCGACCAAATTTAACAGGCATGACCTCTCCTTGATGAAACTAAACTGTGTGGGATTGACTGCTGTCTTAACTTCCCAGGTTTCTGTAACATAAAGTAGTAGCAGTCTCACCACTGTTTTGTCTACCTTTTTTTTTCAGCTGCTTTGGCATTCTTCATTCATACACTACACAAAATATTCTGTGCTAGTTAATGACTGACTCTCTGGTTCCAGCATTGAGCACCTCATTCTGACTTCCCTTCTCCTCAACCATTCTTTCTACATACTTGAAGCTGTTAATCTGTTTCCACTATTTTCCCTTCTATCTCACCTCTCAGCTTCTTCTTCTTTCCCCCATTTGCTGCCATTACATCTGTCTTATTTGTGCTCAGGTTTCATCCCATGTGCCTTCAGCTTTCATTCCATCCTCCTTCTCTTTGCTAAAGTTCTTGTCCAAAGTCTGTCTGCACTGCAACATCATCTACATACAGTGATCTCAGAACTGAACCTTGATGGACAACCATTCCCACTGTGAGCCCCACTGTGAAATTGAACACTGTTTATACTTGAGTCATTAGGTCAGTATATACAGCCTGAACTAATTCTACTAGTGTTTCGGGGACTTTAAACTATCGCAGGACTGCACAAATCATCTTTTTTGGGACCTTATCATATACTTTCTCCATGTGTAGTAATGCACAGTTGGAATCTTTCCTCATCTCTAACATCTTCTCAATTATCTGTCTCTCTGCAAACACTGAGTCAGTTGTGCTGTATCCTCATCTGAATCTAAACTGTTCATCTCACATCTAACTTTATACAAAATGCATATTCATCAGTCACCATCTCCAGAACTTTCATGCAGTATGACAAGGGTTTGATGCATCTGCACTGTGCCCTTTGTTATTGTACACTCGTACGAGTATGCATATTTTCTATTCATCTCAGGCACTCCTCTCTCTTCATGCTGCTATGTGAGCCCCTAGGAGCCATTTCTCTTACTCACTCAATATCTTAAAAAATATCTGCTACAGGCTCATCACAACTTGCTGATTTCCTCAACATCTTTTCCTTACTGCTGTTCTTACTTCTTCTAGAGTAGGCTCCTCCTCTTAAGTCATTGTAAGCTGTGTAGGGGAAAGTATAACTTCTAATGGGTTTTCTTCATTCAAAAGCAGCAGAAAGTAATACTTCCATCTGCCTTTAATGTCCTGAGGAATGGTGACCAAGTTGTTCCTGGCATCCCTTATGAAGTGTGTCAAACTGTCTTCTTTGTCTTTCTTTCTATGACTTAAAACTGGATAGAGTTTGTTTGTGCCATCTACTGAGCCACTTTCCAGAAGCTGTAAGAGTGCCTCTGATGCCTTGTACTTTGGTATTGCCATCTCCTCTCTGAGCCTCTTTGTTAGCCAACCAGTATTCCTTCTTAGCCTGGTCTGTCCTATCTCCCACTTTCTCATACACTCTGGCTTTCTTTTGATGATTTCCTGGACTTCTGCGTTCCACCACCAACCTAGCTAGGCTACATATCCCTTCTGAAATCCTCAAACATGCTGTTTTTAGGAGTTACTATTCTTCTTCAATTCCACCTCTTTCCTCTTCTTCCTGAGATGCTAGAGTCTGGAGTCTTGCAATTTTTCCCCAGTAAACTTCCAGGTCTTCAGCTTAGTATGTGTTGATGTTAGAGCCTTCTCTGACCACTGCTTTTATTTCATTGTGATATGCAGCAGCTTATACTATGGGTCAACTGTTTCACTGGGGATGACTTTGCAATTACTGGTTCCACTCCAGTGCCCTTTCGTTACTAGGAGGAAGTCTAACTGAGTTGCACGATGGCCAATCTTGAATGTGATCTTGTGATTGTCTCTTTTTGCTGAACCATGTATTGGTCACCATCAAGCCATTTGCCAGACAAAAGTCGATACTGGTCTCTCCTTCTTTATTCCTGTTGCCTCATCCATGTGGACTCAGGCAGTCCTCCTATACTGTTTTGTCTGTCTTGATATATACATTCTGATCCTCCATTACTGAAATCAGATCTTGTTGTCCTGCTTTATATAGCAGGTCCTGCAGCTGTTGTTTGAATTCACTCTTTTTCTCACTGTCACATCCCTGTTGTCTGGCATATGCTTTGATTATGAATACTGCCCTATCCTTACACTAGTATCTGAATGATATGATTCAATCACTAATTCTGATGACATCTTTCACTGACTGCTGAAGCTTCTCCTTTACCACAATCCCCACACCTTTCTGTTCCATCCTCCTCCTGAGTGGTAGACTGTGGATCTCAAGCCAAGTGTTTTTGCTCAACTGCCCTTCCATTTTGTTTCCTGGACACTGAGAATGTCCTGCTTCCTCTTTACCATCATGCCATCCACTTCAAAGCTGCTTTCTATTAGTGAACCTTTACTGTGTGTAGCAATTCTTAGTTCATCAAATAAAGAATGGAGCAGTCAGAGTGTAGCTTCACAAAATTTATTAAACAACTACACGCTTTCATCTGTGTATCACAGACTTCATCAGGAAGCACATAATGGTGATGATTTATTGCATGAACAACTTTGATGAAGTCTGTGATACACAGACAAAACTGTTTAGTTGTTTAACAAATTTTCCAAACTGCATGCACAGTGATCTGCTCTTAATTTTATTTTTTGAATTTTGTATTATTTTTTTTAATTCTTTGTTCATGTTTGATTGGTTTATGCCCACCTTTCACTCAACAGAGCTATTACAGTTAAATGAAGCTGGGTAACTGAACAATGTCTGGCCAATATTTTATTGAAGTATAAAAAGTGCCACTGCCCAGTTAAGGTTGACAAAATACAATAGAAACTTCAAAATAAAAATAAAAATATAAAGCCGACCAACACAGTTGTAAAATAAAAGATTTAATATACAAAATTAGTGCTTTCACAGCAAAACTGCTGCTTCATCAGACTTACAATAAAAACAGTCAAGACAACCATTTATATATAAAAATCACATGACATATCTAATTGAAAAATTCAATGAGGTAATTTTCTCCCTTTTTAAAACAGGTTTTAATGGAAACACGCCCATTCAAGCATGAGTGTTTGTCAGCATTTAGACTGACAACCCACCTTAGTTCTGCACACTCTGTCAGATTCACTAAATCACCAAGCCTCAGACTTTCACATAGCACTTCCAGAACATCAAACTTAAATTTATGGTCATTCACATTTTCACTAACATGCTTGGCCAGTACATTAGTTTGTTTACCTTTCTTGATATCACCAGCATGCTCCAAAATTCTCTCCCTTAAACTATGATTAGTTTTGCCAGTATAGTAACAATCACAGGTCATGCAGGTAGCACAATAAACCACATTCTCAGTGTTGCAACTTGCAAAACATTTCAAGTCCAACCTCCTATACATAGATTTTAGGTAGCGAGAGTAGCTGTATTACTAATAAAAGCACAGGCAGAACAATGCTGGCAAGAAAAGGTACCTAATCTCTCAGCCCTGATATGAGATTTAACATGTTGATTTTTATAACAGAGTTGATGTTTCAGGGAGAAATTGTTTTTAAAGGAAAATTTAGGTACAGGACCGACTCTATCAGCTACAGCATCACCTACCAAGAGTACAGACCAATGTTTTTTAAAAACATTACACAACTCACCAACATTACTGGAGTACATGACAGGCATCCTAACTGTTTGTATATTATTATTAGTTAGCTATTCAGAACTGACATTTAGAGTAGAAAAATAGGGTCATGCAAGTGAATCTTTAAGAGTATAGACTTCATTCATAGTTTTATATACTTCAGACTTTGTATAGCCTCTATTAATGAAGTCACAAGCCATGTGACCTAGCGCAGCCTGAGTTTCATCTTCCTTGTCATGCAATCTCATAGTTCGTAGAAATTGGCCTTTTAAGCACATTTTTGGATATGTGTCATGGGTGCATACTTAATTTGTGTAATAAAATATTATGTCTGCATGTTTTTTTTGTAAATAGCTGTACTAAAATTCTTAAGTTCATCCATTTTAACACATACATCCAAAAGGTTAATACTGGATTTGGAGTACTGGTAAGAAAACCTAAGAAATGTCGTAGTTGATTGCAAATATTCAATAAGTTGACTCAACAATTC
Source organism: Protopterus annectens (assembly GCF_019279795.1). Taxonomy (NCBI): domain Eukaryota; kingdom Metazoa; phylum Chordata; order Ceratodontiformes; family Protopteridae; genus Protopterus; species Protopterus annectens. The sequence goes on along the minus strand of NC_056726.1, from coordinate 1,705,820,974 downwards.
AGCTGTCCCCCTCCAAACAATAAAAATATCATCAACAAATCATTTGTAGTAACATAAATTACTAGCAAAGGGATTATTATTATGCACAAATTCATGTTCCCAATAAGCCAATACTATATTGGCATAAGAATTAGTTAGACAGCCCCCACTGCCAATCCCAGTTTCTGCAAAATGAACTTGTCATGAAAGATAAAAATGTTATTTTCAAGTATGAGTTTCAGCAAAGCACAGATCAAATATACTTTACTGTTAGAAAACTGACCTACCAGGGTTAAAAAACCTCTTCTATATTCTATGCCTAGGTTGTTTTGTATAACTGTGAAAAGTGAAGTTATATCTAGAGTCACTAGAAGCAGTCCAGATCTATCTCCAAACGTATTGGATCATGAGTATAAGTCACTCAGAAATGTTTTAGTGTCCTTTAACACACTGGATACAGTGTCCAATAAAGGATATAATTGTCTTTCCATAAAAATTGAGAGGGGTTCAGTAACCCAACCCCTACTCGACACAATCGGTTGCATAGGTGGATTATTCATATTTTTGTGTACTTTAGGTAACCCATAGAGGAGTGGTACCAAAGGATGTTCCACACAGAAGAACTCATATAAGTCTTGACCAATCACTCCAGTCATAAGCAGATCATATAACAAGAATTCCACCCTTTTTATGATATCATTAACTTGGAACTTATGAATCAATTTATAAGTCTCAGTATCTGATACCATTGCATTCATTTTGCCTAGATAATCATATCTGTCCATAATAACGACCCGCCTCCTTTATCTGCGGGTCATATTTTAATGGCAGTGTTACTTTGAAGTTCCTTAAGTGCAGAGTGTTCACCTGCTGTTAAATTATAAAATGATGCCTTAGAGTCAAAAATGAAATTCTCCCCAAGCTCATGTTCACATAACCCGATAAAAGCTTCAACCACTGGATGTATTTCAGGTGTGAAAGTATTAAATTTCTTAAGTGTATTTGCACCACTGCTTACATTATTTTTAAATAAATACTTTAGACTAAGATTGTGTGCAAAGATTTTTAGGTCAATAATAACATCAGATAAAACAGCCTTGTGAGCAGGTATAAAAAATAGCCCTTTATCTAAGAGTCTTATCTCATCTGTAGAGAGAGTATGCAATGAGATATTAAAAATTAAGTTACTTGACTGTTTTTATTGTTAGGTCTGACAAAGCAGCAGTTTTGCTGTGAAAGCGCTAACTTTGTACATTAAAGCCTTTATTTTACAGCTGTGTTGCTTGGCTTTATATTTTTATTTTTATTCAAAATGTTATTGACCCAGGACTGCTTGGCTTTATGGCAGGCAAATACTGGCCAGTAGAGGGACATAGACCCCTCCCACCATTAGCATTGGTCCCTGGCCATAGGTCAGAGTAGGTCAGGTCCTCAAACCCCTTATCACTGGCAAAAACCTTTGCTCATTTGGCAGCATTACTCAATATGGCTGAATCACCTAGAACCAGTTTTTACACCATTGAGTGGCGTATCCTGATGCAGCATGCAATCTATGATCCTTCTGCTCCTTTCTTGAGTCTACTGCAAACCACAACTCTTCCCCTGTTGGCTCCATCTAGAGTCTGTGTTGCTATACACAACTCCATTCTTGAGTGAGTTTGAGTTGGAAACAATCAGCATGTTTTTGGGAGGTAAGAAGAACCCCACAAAGACAAAGTGGACTTGCAGCTTCCATACAGGATTTGGTTGAAGTTCAGGATTGAAGATTATACCATGTATATGGGAGGCAAAGACCTTAATTATTATGCCAACTGGTCTGGATATTCTTATTAATAAATGGAGGGCAAGCTAATATTAGAGGTAAATTTAAATGTCTTCTGGACAAAACCGTAATTAATGTGACTAAGGAATCCAGAATATCAGCTTCCTCAAAAATGTTAAAAAATCTTGACAAAACTGATTAATGTCAATTATTGCAATTATTTACCAAATTAGGAAGCACTATTTTGTACTCATTAATCATGTGCACTTGGTGACAAATAAGAACTGCAAGATTTTTATGTCCATTTCTTTTTAAATATCTTGACCTTTATCAGGCTACAATAACCTTCCATTCATTTTAGAAGTCAAATATAAAATAATAAATAAAAATTGCCACAGTTTATTTTATTCATACTTTTAAGACAAAGCTAAAATAACACAATGAGTGGTTAAGTAATATCTACATACATTTCTACTAATTAATGATAATGGTGAGATATTAGATACATTGGTATATATTAAAATTGTGTCTATACAGTAGATTTGCAACTTGGTATAGCAATAAAGTAAAGGAATAGGACAGTTGCATCATAAAGACAGAGACTGACTATATTGCTAAATGAAGTTTCAGAAATGGATACATTATATTAACTAATGTACCTAAGGGACTGAATAAGAAATGTCAGCATATTCTGAATTAAATAGTAACAGTAGCCGTGGAAAAAAAGGAAAGTTATACACCTACCCTATGAATCTTATAAGTTTATAAAATTGTAACTGACAAAATCAAAATTGTTGTCTAGAGCAAACCTGATAAAGGATGTTAAAGGCCCTGATGACAACAAATCATTACTGAATGAATATTTTTGGGAAGAGTTAGGACATAATATCAGCTGATTAACAATGAAGGCGGCACACAATTAATTTAAAATAATAACTGCAACCTGTATTATCAAAAGTGTGTCATATAGTCCTAAATTCATAGATTCATAGATATTCTAAGGCTATTGAGTTTTATGAGGATTTATTTCTTGCCAGTAACCTACTTCAGGGTGTACCTCCTTTCTCTAGGAGTGTCATAGCAGTCAGTCCTAGGGTAATTTTGTGAAAATCCCAACAGTCATCTTAGTTAGGTTTAAAAGAAGATAATATGCCATACTGCTTCACACACGAGTTAAGTTAATTCCTGAGGTTAGGTAGTTTCTCTGTTATAAACCTGTCTCTCCAATATGCCCTTTTATCTGCTGGCGAATATTTGGGTCCATTGTTCTGTGGTTAGTGGAGCCACTGGACTTATGGAGATAGAGGAGGTCCAGGACAACTAGGTCTGTTATGCGATGGTAGGCAAGACAGAGCTCTCCACTCAAAAGTCTATAGGACACTGAATATGGTGATAGAACTTTTAGCATCTCTTGATGGCTCAGGGATATTAGACCTATTTCTTTTTTTAGACTGCAATCCTTTCAGGTTTTTCTAATTGTTTGATTTGTTTAATGAGATGCCTCCCAAAATGAGCATTGTAGCAACAACTGACCTGATCAATACTGAGTATAAGGAGGTGATTACATCTTTAGATCTTGATGATATTCATTTGACAATTAACTGCACTAAATAAAAGCATTTCCTGACAAACACCTTCACATGGTCATCAAAACAGGAGTCATCAGCACAAATTCCAAGATTCCTGACTACATTTTTATTTTTAGTGCTGTGCTATCAATATAGTATGAATAGGCAGAAGTTGTCTACCAAAAGTGACAATACCATATTTTTACCATTTAGTTTGAGCTCATTGTCAGTACATGAAGAGTTTACTAGTGAGTGTCATTCTGCACAGTTTCCTTGGCAGAGAGTAACTTAACAACTCTTGGTTTGTAGTCATTTGTACTTTGTTAGGCAGAGGTCTTTGGTCTTTGTCTGGATATCTGTGAAGTAAAGGGAAAAAGGAGTAGTTCTAATATTGTGCCTTGACGCAGCTAAGCACTTTCTGACTTGCATTGAGAGGTTTCTGTTTTTCATCCAGTTTGTCATTCATCTTAGCACATATAGGTCAACATTTACAGCATTTAGTTTCTTTATGATGCCACTGCCATAGCCAGGTCAAGATATGCCATGTGTAATGCATAGCCACTGTGTAATTCTTCTGCAATCCTTTCAAAGAATTTTACAAGATTCAGCAAACAGGATTTACCCTTCACAAAGCGAGACTATTGGGGTTCAAGTCTAATAAGATTCTTGATATCACAGTTTGAAAAGTCGATTAAAATATATTCCATGGCCCTGCAGATGATGGTTGTTAGAATGATTGATCTGTAATTAACTGGGTTATTATGAAGGTCACCCAGATGGAGGGGCATCATTACTGCAGTGTGCCAGTCATCAAGGATTAAACCAGTTACTAAATGTAGGCTATGCATTTTAAGGAGTGGGTTTTGCAAGGCCATGTTTGACACTGTTAATTAAACCACCAGGTTTATTGTCCAATACCATGGAGTAAGTATTATTGGTCTTTGTTAGCACTTCCAGTAAATGATCTTTGAATGGAAGTCTCAGTGGTGAAATCTGCAAAAATATCAACAATGTTTATTGGGTTAGAATAGGTGCATCATTATGAAAACATTTAGAGTAAGGTACAGTATTTCTTCTTAATTTTTAAGATAGATAAAGGAGAATTTATATTTATCTAAACCTTCAGAGGCCAGCCAAAGTTTATGGGCTTCCTTAGTGATACAGTACTTGTCAATTGTTTTGTAATGTACAACTAGACAAATGGATGGGGAACAGGTAATTTACACTGGCCCTGGTACCTATGTCCATTATGGACAGAAGTAGCTTATAAATACCTGGCCCTCAGTCTTCTGTTTGATGAAAGGACATCATTATTCTTTTGGGAAAACTTGGCTAGGCTTAGAAAGGCCTCCTGGGTCTAGTAACCATCTAAGAATCTATGATTCTATGGCTTTCTGATGCTTTCATTAAGAAAATTGGTTTTGAATCTGCTGTATAATATAAGGAATGCATTTCTTTTGTTGCAAAGTTGATTATGGTGGTGTAGACCACCGATGTGTTTTATTTTTGAATTTTCCCATTTACTTTGTTCTTTTAGGGATTGTTTATTCTATGCAATTTTCTAAATGGGTTTGGAATTCCTTAGTAAAGCTTGCTGCTGTATGAATGTCATGGGCAGTGGTGAAGTTTGATATTTCATTGTTGAATAGGTTGAGATTTGTATGCTTTTAATTCCATACTTTAGCTTGGCTTACTGTAGAGGCTTTTATGAGTTTATAAGAGAAAATCACAACTTTAGTGAAGAACAACATACAAGAGGATTAGCACAATAGGCAGACATATTTGTATGAATCAGCTTAAAATTACTGTGTCTTCTAGTAGCTGTGTTTACAAACTACTCAAGGGTGATTTTGTTTATAATGCCTAGGAGTTTTTAGACATATCCAAAATTAGAGGCATAGTGGTCCCAGTTTATTGAAGGGTATATAAAGTCACACAAACTAAGAGAAGTTTTGCTAATGGGAAGACCATTAAGAGCAGTGAAGGTTACATGGTCATCATGGGACAAAGAAAATGTTCCCTAGCAAGCTAGTATCTAGAGTGATCTGTAGTTCACTCACTTCAATTTAGGGATCCCCTGGAGATCTGCCTGAAGGCACTATGTGCCTTAACAAATATGGAGACTCCACCACAGTTGCCATTGATTCTGAAGACATGAATTGCACAAAACTCAAGGACCGTCCTCTTTACATTTATATTAAGTCTCAGTAACTACACTAACATGCATGATTTCCAAATGTAGAAGTGTCTCAACATCAGGCAATTGTTTGTTCAGACTTTTGGTGTTGAGGAGAGTCAGCCTAATGTAATCTAGTTTGTGTGAATGCCATGTTAGTTATGCTGAAATACCCATCAGCTTGACTCTGTCTGAAAAAAAAAAAAAACACTAGAGCAGCAAAGGCATTATCCAGTATGTGGAAGTTTTTGAATGAAAGATGCAAACTATCCATAGGGAAGCCAACTGGTCAGTGAACTATCTCATCCAATGCTGACATATACTGGATGCCCCTGGAATAATACCAGGTATTTAACCAGTCATTGAAAACATGTATATGTTCCTTATATAGCAACATCATTCAAGGTAAAGGAAGGATTCCATTCAGCCCCAGTGTCTTATATGCATATGTATCATGCATGGAATGTTCTGACATGTCTCTGCATGCCCTTTGGATCTTGTGCCTAAATTTGTTCATGCTTTGTGTAGTATTCTCATGTTATATTTATTTATTTACCGAGAAAGTCTGACTGGGCCAGAAGCTCATTTTCAGCAGAGGCCCGAGGAGAAAAGCTCCTCAGAAATATAAGCAGTATACAATAATTAGATAGTACAATAGTATACATAGAGTAAGATGCAGAATACGCATCATCTAGTTAGTTTATAAAAAGTAGTATTCAATACAGTTTTCTAGTAGATACAGGTTCAAAAAGAAAAACACAAGCATTTCAGTGAAGATCGCTGCTCTGTTCAGACAGGTAGATTTTCAGAGCTTTTGCTCAGGGTGACTTTTTATAGTAGCTATGCATGAGAATGAGTGATCAGATCTCTGCCGAGACTTAATCTTTTCTAGGAGGCTTTGGGAGCTTTATTACAGTATCAAGATAAGACCTTTTTGTGTGTAAGTTAATTATCTGTTAGCATAAAACAGTACACTAACTTAGGAGACAAATGATAAAGCCGTGGTAGCAGAAGTGAAACTAGAAGGCTGACTTTCTATCATGACAAGTGCTTAGTTGGTAGAATATCATAAATATGCAGAATACTGTCTAGTGAAAGGTAGCCTTGTCACACATGTTCCAGATTCTGAACGTCAGATGTAAAAAAGTGTTGATACTTCAATTTTGGTTTAAGAGGGCAGGAATATATGAAAGACGAGGTAATTCAAACTTTAGAAGTCTAAATGGAGGAACATCCTGGTTTGATGTTCAAGTTCTCATTAGTATGAGCAGATGAAACAAGACTCGCAGGATCTTACAAAAATAAATTTCTATTAAGGGCAGGCTACTTAAGAGCCAGTTAGTATAAAACAGCGTCATGTGTTCGCTGCCTGGGTACTCATTATTGAAGCTGTATAGAATACAGCAGGAGGGGAAAAGCATTCTAAGATCTTAAATGTGGTGACCCCACAAAATATGAATGAGGTTATGAGGACCCAGCCTACTTTGAACTATGTAGAACCTGTGCTAATGGAGAGAAGGGTGTATATGCCCCTGTTGGCCAGTGTGAGTCTACCATAAAGCCTAGAAGCTTTATTTGAATAAACTACTAGCCAGTCAGTCTCCAGTTGCCCAGCTTCAGTTAGCTGGGATAGCTCTGTTGAGTGAAAGCTGAATGTAAAGCAATCACCCTGCCAAAAATGAACTAAGAATTGCTACACTTAGTATAGGCTGACTGACAGGATACAGCTTGGAAGCAGATGATATGATGGTAAGAAAGACATTGGACGTTCTATGCATCCAGGAGACAAAATGGAGGGGTAGTGCAATAAAGCCAGTGGACTTTGGATTCAGTCTTCTATTCAGGGGGAGGACCGACTAGAAATGATCTGGGAATTGTGGTGAGGGAGAGGCTTCAAAAAACAGGGAGGGATGTCATCAGAATTAGTGACAGACTCATGTCAGTCTCCAGTGTAAGAATAGCGCACAATTCGTAATCTTAGCCCATGCCTAAGACCTCGCAGCAGAGTAGTGATGGTGAGGAAAAGAATGCATTCAGACAGCAGTTGCAAGACCTAATCAATAAAGAAGGACAACATAAATTTTTGTTGATAATGGGTGACCTGAATCCACAGATTGAGAAAAAGAAAGCAGAATATGAGGACTGCCTGTGTTCACATGGATGGAGCAACAGAAATAAAGAAGAAAAGACCATTCTAGACTTCTCTCTGGTGAATGGGTTGATGGTGGCCAACACATGATTCAGCAAGACAGACAGTCACAAGATCATATACAAGAGTGGACACATGCAACTCAGATAGACTTCTTCCTACTTAGGAAAGGACACTAGGGTAGAATCAGCAATTGCAAAGTCAACCCCAGTGAAACAGTTGACTCACAGTATAAACCACTGGTTGGCACAATCAGCTGCATGCAGTGGTTAGAGAAGACTGCAAGGTAAACAGAGACTAGGCCAAAGACCTGCAAGGTGACTAGAGAAAAAAACACAAGACTTCAAGAAATTACTCAGGGCTCTAGCACCAAAGACACAATATGAAATAGATGGAGTTGAAGAAGAACACCAGCAGTTTTAGAACAGCATGTGTATGGACTACAGAACAGATATGTGGCTGAGCCAAATATGGAAATGAGGTACATAACAAAATCTGCTGGTGGAATGTAGAAGTCCAGGAAGTCATCAAAAGAAAGAAGGAGTGTAGGAAAACTGGGAGATAGAAAAGGCAGACCAGGCTAGGAAGGAATGGTGATTGGCTAACAAAGAGAAGAGTTGCAGTAGAAAACAACATGACCTCATAGATACTCTACTAAGTTCCAGAAAGTGACTCAGAAGATAGCAGAGAGACTCTGTAAGGCTGCAGCAACTTACGTACTCAAGTGGCATATTGGTCCTTGCATGACACCTCCATGCAACTCCAGGGGTCATCATCTTGTTAGATGTAACAGGAGGCTTCAAACCAGAATCAGTGCTCTGTGCCAGAGGCTTGTATATCTGTTATAATCCATTTCATTAAAACAAATGTTTTCTGTTAAGTATTTAAGGTTTAATGCTATCACTTGTTTGTGGAACTTTCCATTTAAACTTACACCATTCCCTTTTATATGTCCAGCACTTCTTTTTTTAGTACCACTAAACACAATTTGCTCTCCTTGTAAGTATAAATCAATGTTTTATGAGAATCGTATAAATTTTATGTGTTTTTCTATCTCCACTTTATTTCCCCTGTGACACTTTCCTTTCAAGTGCTGACCATAAAAACTATATAAGAGATATACTACCTAACTCACATGACATGCATTTGTGAAATTATAACTAAGGAGTATCGTATCAATGTCATGGATATACTTAATATGTCAGCATCAACTCACTTTCTGCAAGAAAGGAGCAAATGCTTGAGATCTAATGAATACAATTAAACACGTGGATATTATTCCATGGTAGACAATTTTTAGTGTTAATGACTATGTTATTGTACTGTATGCCAACCATTATACACTTTGCAAAAAAAAAAGATGGTGCAGTGGTGCAGTGCTTAGTGTTATCACCTCACAGCAAAAGGTTCCCTGGTTTGATTGTTGGCTGTGGTGCCTTCTTTGTGGAACTGGTATGTCCTCCATGCATTTGTGTGTGTTTCCTCCCACATTGCAAAGATACGTGTCTGGAATATTTCTCCCTGAGCCTCTGCTGAAAATTTGTCTTGTTCCAAGTTGGACTTCCCCAGTAAACAAATGTTAAATAAATAAATCTTATTTTCTAATTTACTTGAATATGACTGCATTTAGTTTGTGATTTATAGTTTGACTGATATATTGTGCTACATTGTATTTTGCAAATTGCTATAGACTACTGAAAACACCCATTTCTAGGTCACCTGACTTGGAATTAGGATGTAGCCAGACTGCTGCTCAGCTTACAGTAAATACTTATGTAAGTTTAGAATAAATATAGTACCAAGTGAAATAAAATATACTTATTTTATAAGCAGAAAGTCCACTTTACATAGTGAGAGCATAATTACAGCAAAACAAAATGGTAGGTGGTGCATGTTTTTAAATACATACTGCATTTTATAACTTTCGTCATCAAAATGGTGTGTGTGGAAAGTAAAATCTAGATGTATTCAAGGGATTTATGAATAAAACATTCTTAGGTTACTTATTCCATTCACTAGATGTTTCACTTTGAGTGCTTTTTAACATCAGATGGAAGAAGTTAACATTGTCCTGAAGCACTGATTCAATAAATGAACATTAAGAAGTAAGAGTTTATAAGACAACAAAGAAAGCAGTAACTATGATGTCAAATAAGCAACTGCACACCCACACACACAAACATACACACACACACACACACACACACACACACACGCACACACACGCACACACACACACACACACAAACATACACACACACACACACACACACACACACACACACACACACACACACACACACACACACACACACACACACACACACACACACACACACACACACACACACACACACACACACACACACACACACACACACACACACACACACACACACACACACACACACACACACACATACACACACACACACACACACACACACACACACACACACACACACACACACACAGACACACACACACATGCACATATGCACCTGAGCTCTTATGAAGCTAAGCAGCATCTCTTTGGATGAAACAATGAAATATCAAGATGTAAAATATTTTTTTTTTGCCAGGAAATGAAAATAATGACATTTTGTTTATGTGATACACCATGAAGACACGCCACAGTGGTGACATGCTTGCTGTAGGGATAAGTGTATTAGAAGTAAAAATGCATGTTCAGAATTAGGAAGTCAATATACTGTTTGATTATTAAACATAGCTGAACAGAGAATTTCTTGGCTTGAAACAAGTTTCCTGATGTTATTCCATGTCCCAACGAAAAACATGGTTCTGTATCTTTATTTCAGGCTAAATATGATTAACTGTAACTTAGTCATGGATAAAAAACAGAGAAAATGAACCTGATGTTGTAAAGCATGCATGCCTTCTTGTCAGAAAGCCTTTGTTTAATGAATGCCTATTCGATGGTCTAGTTTAAATATGTTAGATATGCATTTTTTGTTTATGATGCAAACATTTTATCCAAACTGACACGAAGAATGGAATACACATGCAACATTCTATTTTTATTAATGATAGTTTAAAATGCATTTTATTAATTTGTAATTATTAAGTACTTGTTATTCAAAGTGTTACCCAAGAACACTATACAAAATGTGCGTGAAAAGTAGATTTGTAGTAAGAGTTTGACTTATCAAATCTTATTTTGTCCTTCCTCCTTTTCAGTGTACTCCCAGTGCAGCGAGCCATGTCTTTATGATGAAATATGCTCACCTGATGACTCAGAAATTTATTCCTGTTATTGTAATGGAACCATGTACAATATTTCCCCTAATCCAGGTATGGTTTAACCTTAATTGTGCCATGTTACAATGTTTTTCTAGTAACCAGTTTGACTGGTAGTTTGTGCTCCGATAGCATTAGTTTCTTTACAATAGGACAACAAATCAATACTCACACTGGGAATTATCTATAGATACAACTCATGCAACATTCGATTACAAACAGAGAAAAGTACATACATTCAGATACAACACTGACTGCTAAACACTTCAAAGATTTTAGAAATACAGGCATATTTTTCAGCTTGGAGTAAAAAATGATATATAGTCAGTCATACTTACTACTTATGTCAAGGAATTGAAACAAGTACTTTGTCTTCTAAATAACCAATTACCCTCAAGACACATGCACAGGCTTACACACACACACACACACACACACACACACACACACACACACACACACACACATACACACACACACTCACAGATGCACACAGTTCAGTTACCTGGTCAACAACTGACAACAGTACATAACTAACTAAATAACTAACTAGCTAAATTAATATATATTGCAGAAATCGACTTTCAAAACAAATGTGGAATGGTCTCTGTCAGACATCCTATATTTCTACTTGAGCTGTATTCTTAACTGTGGATGAACTAGTTTCTTAATTTATTTTAGTTCATCAGCAGTTCAGCCAGTCCCTATCAGTCTTACCAACAGAGCAAGATTGGTAAATCAATCATTTTTTTAATTGATGGAAACAGCTGACTCTGTTTATTTTCCCCTCTTACCTCAACCAGTTTGCTGACAATTTCTGTGCCATATTACCAGTAGCACAGAACAATGTCTTATTTATTTATTTATTTATTTACTTGTATTAATTTTTTGATTTACTTTTATATCTTTGCAGGTAAAAGATTGAAAGTAATGAAAGTGAAATAAGGAACAGTGAAGGCAGTAGTATAAAAACTGATCAAGGAGTAATGAAAAGTATCGTAGAATAAGTGTAAAAAATGTGTGATGGAAAAAACATGAGATAATATGGATTGTTAAAAATAAGAAAAGCAGAAAGAGATAAGCTACAAAAAGTGGCAACTTTACATTAACGAATGCAATGGTAGAGGAGGGAATATATCAAGAGTATATCTGGAGAAGATGGCTTAGGGTTCGAATAAGAATACACACAAATAACTGAAGAAAGTATTTTCAAAGTATGAAAACAATGACTGAAAGAAGATTTTAAGGATGAGAACTTTTTGTAGAATAATAATTAAATTATTATGGAACCAAGAACAAAGATTTTGTTTGAAAAAAATTGTTAATAGCACTGTGGAATATGAAATATAAAATAAAAAAGATATAAGAAAAAATATTTGAAACAGCTATGTCATATGTATTGGGAGTATATGGGATCAAATGAAAAGATTTAGAAGAAATGTTAATACCTGTTAGTAACAAGTTTATTATAAACACATTAAGTCTCACTCTGGGATATCACCACAGTGATACAAAGTCAGCTTTTTCCTGAATGACTATTGAGTTATAGCATGTGATGCAGTGAAACCACCGGCAAAATATAAGATGACCAAATGTGGCAGATTCTTAAGGCATATGGGATTGGGATGAAGGTGTTTACATGTTTCTATGTGTGTATAGAAGCATGTGCATGAAAGTATTAGTTATTGGAGAAATTAGTACGTATGTGGGTATGCTTAAGGTTATGCAGCAAGGTCATCCTGTGGAGTTTTGTTTGTTATGATAGTTGAAGGGTGCAAAGACATAGGTTCATAGGTTCATAGGTTCATACTAGGCTATCTGCCCGAGGGCATTTACAAGCCTAGCCCATAGTTTTGTGGCTTACGCCACCCCTTTAGTATGGGGAACTATACCCATTATTTTGCTGTGCCTCTGTCGAGCAGTGACACTGAGGTAATCCCTGGGGTATATCTGCGATCTCCCATCCATTGGTCAAGATTTCTCTTGAACAAGGCCAGCGAGGTGCTCTGCCTCACATGTACCGGGATTTTATTCCACAGCATAGGGAGTCTTTGGGTGATGAATCTATCCCTCCAGCACGTCCTATTAATAGCCGTGTCGAGGTTTAAGTCTCCCGCCCTTGTGGCTCTGATGGATCTAGATTTTTTGAGGTGCAGCATATTCATCAAATCTGGGTTTGACATGGCCTTGTATGTTAGGCAAAGGTCACCTCTGAGCAAGCGGTAAGCGACTGAATAGAGCTGGAGTTCTTTCAGTCGGGCAGCATAGGACAGATGTTTGAGACCCTTTATCCTTTTGGTGAGGAACTTTTGTGGCCTCTCCAGCTGCTGCAAGTGTCGGGTCAGATACATTCCGAATGGGGCATTGTACCCAATCATGGGGCATTGTACTCAATCTTGTTAATAGCACTGTGGAATATGAAATCACTTTCTTTAACTTGCAGAGGAAGTTTGTTCTTTGTTCTACAGTAGGGTAGGCATTGGGTAATAATTTTGTCTCATTAGCATGTTTTACTTATGGAGTACAAAATATTTAAGTCCCTAGTTCTGGTATTAGTGAAGATGTTTGACTTGTGAAGATATAGGAGATAGAGTATGAGGGGTCCGTAATGGGTAGAAAACAAAGATATAGATCACCACACAAAATTCTATTAGAAACCTTGGAAAGGTAGAGTCCTTCAAATCATTTTCAGGATATTCAGGGAATTTAGGCCAACAATCATCTTGGTTAGAGACTTCTGGGGCCTTTCCATTTGCTTAATATGTCTACAAATATCAAAAGAGGCATTATACTCAATGACTGCTTTGATTAGGTCTCATAAATAGAGATAACTTCTTTTGAATTGGACGATATGTCTTTAGTTATTATTTCTGCAAAATAGCACGATTGACAATATACTGGTTAAACGAGAGGGAATTATCAAGTGAGGCTTCATATTTCATGGCTACATCATCAGTTTTGAGTTTTATATTAACTATTTTATGGACAGACAGAGAGGGGTGCTAACTAAACTTGACAATGCCACAGTTTTATACATTTCATTTTAGCCCACCCCTATGCCATATAATGCTTATTTACATGAGTTGGTTCTTGCATTATTGAGTAGGTATCAGAGGGAGACTGGACAATTAAACTGAGGCTATAGTTATCTGCAAAAATATTTAACCAAAGGTCCTGATTCTCAGTTTGGAGATCAGAGAAACAGATTATGAAAAGGAGGGGTCACAATATTTAGCCCTGGGGAATGTCACTAGTTACCTTCATACTTTCTGAGAGGAGGTACCTGCCACCTTACTTATGTAGAGTCTACCTCTCAATCAGTTGACTGTCCACTTCACCATATATACATGTACATTTAAGGCACTTGGCTCATTTTATGATGCCACCTTTGGATACAGTGTCAAACATTTTGGGCAGATTCAGATAAGCTGTGTGAAAATAATTTCAACTGTCAATGATGTGTTACCCTCTTGAAAAAGTTTATCTAAATTGAGTAGGGAAAATCTTCCATTCACAATTACAAACTGAGGTGTGTCTAACCTGCTAAGGTTTTTGATACCATAGTTTATGAGGTGTGATAAAATGCATTACTTGGCTTTTCAAATCAGAGTAGACAGACTAATGGGTTTATTCTTTTCTGGGTCAGTGGTAGGACAAAACTTATGGGAACATCAGTACTGCATCCAGCCACATTTCAGAGGCATATCCTATAATTATGCACAAGTAAAAAGTTTAAGGAAGGGCTTGACTAGGGCATATTTGGCACTACTTATTAGGCATCCAGATAAATTGTCAGGCCCATTAGAAGTATTTTTAGTTTTAGAGATCAACTTAAGTACATGCTCCTTTGTGATATTAGGAGGTGTAAGGAAATTTGTGAAATTAAGATAATATTTTCAGGGGAAAAGTTAATAAGGAATTTGGCTGGCATATATTTTATATGTCTGCTGGATCTAAGGGGGAGGCACCTTTTTTCTTTTTAGTTCAGGTGTTATTTCTTACTTTGCTAATGCAACTAAAGAAGGATTACAAAGACATGCGTCTGGAGCATTTCTCCCTGGGCTTCCACTGAAAATAGGTTCTATCCTAGTCGGACTTTCCCGGTCAACAAATGTTAAATAAATAAACAAATAAATAAATATACAATTACCTTTGGCTTCAGAAACTAATTTGAGTTTGGCTTACCAGCTCTAACACCATCTGATGTTCTTAATGCAATTTTTAATATAAGGAATGTTATATCTGTTGTAGGATTTAAGACATTTTTTTCCTTGTTATATTTAATTTAAAATGATGCACCACCAGGGTGGTTTGTTCTTAAATTTATTTTTATCTATGTGGAAATACATTTATTCTAGCAGCTGTGTCAATGTCACTTCTGATGGCATTACAAGTAAATCTTGATAATCACAGCATTTGGGAGATATGTGTATTAGAAATCCTTGGGAGTCAAGTGGTATTAATTGCATGGGTCTTAGAGAAGATTACAAAGTTATGGTTAAGCTTAACCAGGGATGGAAAAACTAGATGGGTAATACACATGCTGGTTATATTAGTTAGGACCAGGTCAAAAATATCACCTTCTCTAGTTAGTTTGTTAACTATGTGTTCCAAATAATTTTTTAAGTCTAATAATGTTTGGGCATACCCAAATTTGGAGGTATAGATGCACAAGTTTATTGAGTGTTCATTGAAGTCTTCCATTTTAAAGGAAGTTTAATAATAGATAATTCCTCAAGCACACTTACGAATCTTATGTGGTCATAATGAATAAGGGGGGCACCTTGCAGCAGGCTATAAATTGGTAGTTTGCATTATTCAGGGTGAGATGGACTTCAATCAGTTCAGTCTGTGGTTCTCTGAAAATCTGTTAAGAGGTGATGTTTTGGCAAATACTGAAGTGCCACCACCATTTTCATTAGGTCTGAATGCATCATAGGCATGAAACCCATAAATGGAGAGTATGTTATCTATACATTGAACACACACACACACACACACACACACACACACACACACACACACACACACACACACACACACACACACACACACACACACACACACACACACACACACACACACACAGTTGCAGAAGAGTCTCCCAGGGAAGCAATTTCTTGTTATAAACTGCAATGCTGAGAAGAGCAAGCCTGATACTGTCCACTTTAGGGATGGGAATTGCTCTGCTGGGAAATCTATCATCTAGACTCTGGCTAAAAGGCCAGCATGCAGATGCCATGGAATGGGAGGGTTATGCCATAATTTGTCATGCATTTTGGACAGGCAATGATTTCTCCCCATGCAGGCACATATTAGATCCCTCTAGGATGACACAAACTACTAAGCCAATTGTTAAAGCAAATAATCTTTTTATTGCATATATGTATCATTCTTAGCAAAGGAAGGATTCTACTCATAATCATTGTTTTACCTGCACAGGACATATGCATGGTGAGTTCCAAAATGTTTTTGTGCCTGTCCTCAGGGCTCAATGACTGAAGTCATTCACACTGCATGGACTACCAATACATCATATCATTTTTGTTTGCTGCAAGAGACAGTAGAGACCGGAGTCCAGGAACCTGGACAAGTGGATGGGGCACTGTAAATTCTTACCAGAAATAGCACCCACAACCCTCCTGAACATGGGCAGTCATTTCTAAATACAATCCTGGGTATTGATTAGAGTATTTATTTATTATTTATTTATTTTATTTATTTTACATTTGTTTACCAGGAAAGTCCGACTGGACCAGGTCCTTTTTCAGCAGAGGCCCAGGGAGAAAAGCTCCACATTTACTTAATAAATCATGGAACAATATATAATAATAAATGACAAAATACAAAGAATAATACAGAGGAACAGCAATTAATACAAAAAATAGCAAAAAGTACAAAATAATACCAGTGAATACAATGCTATACAAGAACACTAAGAGGTAGTAGTATATATGAAACCAAGATGTCATGCAAAACATTTCACATTTTGGAAAATATCTGTTGTTTTTTAATTAATTTATGTATTGATCAGTGATGTAAGCTGAAAGTGGAGATGGAGAGGATGTGCAAAAATATAGTTGGAGATAAAAAGAATACATAAATCTTTATGCAGGAGTGATAATTGAGCTTGAGTGTAATACAGTAGCCAGTTCCAGTTTCAAAGCCTAGGGAAGACATTTGAAAGTGGTTATTAGCTACTGAAGAAAGGAGATTGGGCTATCATGCAGGGTTACACGGACAGAGCCAGGAATTTGAAAGATGTGTTTTGAGTAGCTTTTTGAATTGTGGGATAGAGCTGTTGGAAATAAGAGGGCTTGGGAGTTTATTCCATAATTTGGAAATGTAGGGTGAAAATAATGATTCACTGGCTGTGTTGCTAGCTTTGGAGACCTGTAGAAGGGATTTGTTGGAAGAACGGAGATGTCTAGAGGAGTTGCATAGCTGTAGGAGGTTTTGAAGAGTAGGAGTTTTATCTGGATGATGGAAGATTTTGTGAGCAAAGGTAAGTTGATTAAAGTGCAGCAATTGTAGAAGTTCAAGTCAGTTTAGTTGTCTAAGTGATATGCAGTGATGGGATCTATATGAAGCACCAGTTGCAAATTTGGCTATCATATTGTAGCACGATTCAAGTTTGGCGAGGTCTGTTTTATGGAGGTTGGTTAGTACTGGGGAAGCATATAAGAGAGTAGATAGGAGGTGAGTTTGGGCAATAGTGGATTTAGTATTCTTAGTTAGGAATTTATTGTTTCTATACAAGACACTGAGTTTCTTGTGGACCTTTTTAATGGTTTGGACAATATGTATATTGAATTTCAGGTTGTTGTCTATTGCTACACCTAGCAGTTTTGTGTGGGTTGAGGGGGCAATGATGGTTTTGTTTTTGGATAACATTCTGAAAGGTGTGGGGGGGGAGTTGACTTGAGAGGAGGAGGTTTTGCCTGGATGAAAGAGAAGAAGTTTTGTTTTGTTTGAATTAAGGATGAGGTGGGATTTTTTGAGCCAATTTTCAGCCAATAGGAAAGATTCCTGGGTGTGTTTGTGGATAATTTGAAGAGAGGAGGCTGAGCATATGAGAACTGAATTGTCAGCATATTGGACTATGGTGGTGTCAGGTGTGGAGGTATGGAGTTGATTGGTAAAGATAGAGAAAAGTAGGGGCCCCAGGACAGACATTTGGGGCACTCCTATGCCAGCTGGAAGGAGGGGGATAGTTGTTGCTTACATAGGGAGGTGATGTACTGTAAAGTAATTTTGGAACCAAGAGATGGATGAGGTACAGAGGTTTAAGGAGGGGAAGATGTTGATTAATTTTGGGTGGTTAATCTTATTGAAGGCCTTGGATAGGTCTAGGAAAATATCAGACACATATAGGCCATTATTCCTATGATTGTTAACTGTGTTGGTAAAGGACATC
Organism: Protopterus annectens; assembly: GCF_019279795.1. Classification (NCBI taxonomy): domain Eukaryota; kingdom Metazoa; phylum Chordata; order Ceratodontiformes; family Protopteridae; genus Protopterus; species Protopterus annectens. Next base: position 1,705,802,665 of record NC_056726.1, on the reverse strand, counting down.
AGGGCTGTGGTAGTGCTATGAGAGTGGTAAAAGCCATGCTGTGTATTTATTAGCAATTTTTATCTATGAAGGTAATCTGAGTTGTGTATGGATAGCAATGGAGCGATAGCTAGTTAACTCAGTGGAGTTACCTCCTTTGTATAGGGGTACAATGTGAGAAATTTTCCAAATAGTGGGGACGAGGTTCTCAGTGATTGATCTGTTTATGAGAATGGTTACTGGGTAGGCTATACCTTCTGCTGAAATCTGAAGGAATTCTGCAGGGAAGTTATCAGCTGCTAGGGTAGTTGGTTTGAGTTTTTTGAGTAGTTTTTTGGTTGTGTTTACAGAGACAGGATGGAATAAAAACAGGTTGGTGGAGGATTGGGTATGGCAGGTATTTTGGTTTGTGACAGGAGTAGGGTCATTGTTGTAGGGCTGAGAGTTTGTGAGGGCTTGGATTGACTCTATTAGGGCTGAGAGTTTGCGAGGGCTTGGATTGATTCTTTAAAGTAGGTATTAAACAGGGTTGCTACATTGTCTCTGTTACTGGGTGTTGAAGGAGTGGGTGTAGCTGATTTATCTGGGTGTAGTATGGTATTTACTGCAGCCCAGAATTTTTTGTGGATTGTTTTGGTGTTTTATTTGAATATCTTGGTAGTAATTGATTTTATCCTTTTTCACTAGTTTTTTTGGCTTTGTTACGTAATTCAAGGTATATTTGTCATGATAACTGGGATCTGTTTTTGTGAAATTGTACCCAAGCCTTATCCCAGGTCATGAGAAGAGAATCTACGTTCTTTATAAGCCAGGGACTATAGTTTGATTTAACTCTAATGGTTCTTGGTGGTGCATGATGATTGAGGATGTCTAAGAAGGTGGAGTTGAAGGAGTTAACTGCTTCATCTAGAGGTAGCTGTCTGAGAGTTTCCCAGTTGCAGCTTTTGAGGGAAGAGTATCTATGGTATTACACTGGGATGAAACTGCTAGGCTTTAAATGACCTCTGGATTGATAGCCTAGTAAACTCCTATGATACTATGATCCTATTGTGATGGGATAAATCCTAATACTGGAAAGACAACTAACTGTAGTCTTTTCTTTGTTCAGTCTTGTGCGAGTGGTGTCAGTGTGCCTGACAATAGAATTGCAATTACAAAAGACATTATTTTAGCAAGGAATTTGTGGTATTAGATTGTTTACAGTGTACTTTCTTGGGATCCATGGTGGTGTTGTGGTATAGGATATCAGCTGAAACAGTGTTCCTATTCCTAGCTGGCTTCAGTAATGACTTTTTTAGACTCAACATAAATGAGTCAGTGTGGTAGTAATGATATAATGGTGGTAGTAGTGCATTGCACTAGGTGTGAAGGATGCCTCCAGATTGCAGATATTTGCACCTCTAACATACCAAATTATTTTTTTGTACTAGAATTTTATTGTTTGTCAGCATACGGCAGTTCCTACACTAATACCTCTAAGTGCTAAAAGTTGGCAACAGAAGGGATATAAGCAGGTTCCATTTCTATTTTGTCAAGGTTGGGTTTGGATTAGTTTTATTTAAGTGCTCAGGATATATAGTTCATAGCCTCTATAGGTGAAAGGTGCAGAAGAACTATGCTGAGTGACAGAACTATTAATTCCGAGCAGCTAAGACTACTTTAATACAGTCATATGCAAACACACAGATGCACACACACACACACACACACACACACACACACACACACACACACACACACACACACACACACACACACACACACACACACTCTATATGAGAACAACACAAGTTATAAAGCAACAGCTACAGCATCTTTTAGTTTTTCTGATTTGCATTGACCACCTGAAAGGTTAGCCCTCATTTGCTTTGTAACCTCACTTCAAATCCATTTGCTGTAGGCATCATGCATATTAATTGCAATTACAGATGGCATAATCCAAACTAGCATTACTGCATTATGTTCCTTAAAAGGAAAAGGGGGTTAGTCTCTAGCTTATCAAGTCAGCCCACCACATTAAGTCTATTTTATTACACTCAGGGATATGTGTACTAATGCCCTCTTTTATATATATATATATATATATATATATATATATATATATATATATATATATATATGTATGTATATATATAGATATATAGATATATACAGATAGATAGATAGATATAGATATTTATATAGATATACACATTTATAGATATATATTTTTTTTAGTTTACACTCTTTTATTTTAGTTTCATGCTTCAAGGTGAAAACAAGCAGATGTAACATTTGGAAAATATACAGTCTGATACTATTCTGAAAATATGTGTATATGGTAATAGAGCAGGTTGATTTAGTTCAGATACATCGAGGAATTAAAAAAAATAAATTTACATTTTGGTAGTCTGTGTGTGCTATATATGATATTTTGTTGATCACTGTTTTCTATTTTTCTAGATTTTCCACTACTGCTTAGTGCAGCACCAGTTTATTGTGGTCCACAACATTTTGCAATAGGTATAACACCATGCATGTTTCGTAATATGTATCAGTATATGATTCTTCAGCCAGATGAAGACCCCACAGACAATCAGTGCTTTGACAGCACAAATGGAGACCTATTTGCCATTGTTCAATATCAGTTCAATTTCAGTTCAACAAACGGTAATTGCCAAGCAGTGACATCAGTAAGTATGGGACATTAAGTACATGTAATGTGACATGGCAAGAGAAAAGTATTATTAGTGAATGTTGATAAGTGACAGCTCCATACAGTACCATTCTATTTCCATTCCAGTATGATGCTTTGCAATGCTTTACCTTCAAGTTTGCTTTTTTTTTCTTTTTCTCTTTTTTATGTTTTTTTAATAAATTTTAGATTTTGGGATTATAGCATATCTTATAGCAATACTGATGCATCTAAGAAAGGATTCAGCTTCTTTTTCTCTTCCTACTTTCTGTGAGAATAAAGCTAGATTTTATTTATTTACTAATGAAATTATAAAATTATATTCTTAGCACCATGCATTTCCATTTATATAATATTTGAAATCTTGAAGCATTAATCATATTTTTATATGTAAAGAAGAAAGCTGTATTTGCGTGTTTTTCGCATCATGCAGCACCTCAGGGCTACGGTTAAACTATTCCAGTTGTCAGAAAGTCTGCTCTTCAAATTTTCCCTTAGAACTAGCTGGTTTCTCAGTAGTGGCATTAAAATCTGAACCTCTGTGACTGGCACTTGCTCTAGAACCTGCTGGAAAGCACTAGGAAGCCTTAAACTGATACAAGCACTCAACTCTCCTTGTTAATAAAGAGAAATTATTCGTAGGCACTAAACAGCCTATAATTGCAAAGTAACTTGCAAAGGTAAGGGAAAACAGCATTTTTACTTTACAAAAACAAGTGCCTAAACAGGCATGTCCAAGGGTCAGCTTCTGGTGATTTCTCCTGTCCACCTGGTGAATCTGGGCATACTGGGGCAATGCAGCAACTGCCTCATGTACACAGACAATCCTCTCCTCTTACCACCCAACACTACAACCTGCGAGAGATGCACTTACATAGCCAAACTGGAAGCAAAGCTATCTCCAGCCAATATTGTGCTAGACAGTCAAGAGGAGAAGGTTAACATCGGCACTACACCTCAAGCAACACATAACCCTTCAAAACCCATACCATCAACACTCACACATAGCATCACTAAACCCACATATGCAGAGGCCCTTAACATTAACCTGCCCAAGCAACAAGGACCTCCAAAACTGAAAAACAAACACCAGTCACAACCAAAGTGACACATAGCTCACACCAGTGTGCCACCCAACAACAGCCCCTAAGGCAAGAAAATGTACCCAACACTTTAGTTATAGGTGACTCTATAGTCAGACACACTGATGTCCCACTAACCATGCTGAACAAGGAGAAAATTTCAGTCAGCTGTCGGGTGCCAGGATCTGCCACATAACGCATGAACTCAAGTCACTCCACAACAAGTACAAATATGACTCTGTCATTGTCCATGTTGGAGTGAATGACTTGAGATGTACCTCCCTGGACTACATGAAAAGAGACATGGAAGAGCTCTCAGATCATGTGGCCCAGGCAGGTATGACCCTAGCCCTGAGTAGCATCCTGTCTTCGTCCAGAATGATACCACAGTATAAGGACAAAATGATTGACTTCAACAATTGGCTAAGCTTCTGGTGTCATTCAAAGGGGATTCAGTATCTGTTTGCCTGGGATGATATGATCGACAAACCACGATGCTTTGTCAGAGATGGTCTGCACCTGTCACCACTGGGATTCAGGTTACTGGCTAAAGCTCTTGCCACCCCTATAGTGCCTTTTTTAGGCAAGGTTCAAAGGACAAAACCACCACCGTAACAGATACAAGCATGAAAAATTAGAAGATAATGCTACTCAATGCTAGGTCTATACCTCAAAATGCACTCTCTCGAGGCACTCCTAAAAATGGAGAACATCGATATATGTGCAGTAATTGAGACCTGGTTTAAGGCTACAAAGAGCACCCCTGCAATACCAGGTTTCAACTCTTACCACAGTTTTCGGCCACCAAACCAAGACCAAAACACTAAAGGTGGAGGAGTGTCCATATTCACCAAGGATATTCACACCTCCAAGCTAGTTGCCCAACACAATGCAACTAACTCTAGGTAAGACTACAATCCAAATTGTAGCTTGCTACAGATCCCCCAGCATGCCCCAAGATTCTCACTACACCTTTTTAAACATACTGGAAAATATTAAGATACAACCAAACACCCTCATACTGGATGATTTTAACTACCCTGCCATTAACTGGGAAAACTACTCGGGTGCCAACACCTTTTCCCACCAATTCTTGAAATTCATAAATTCCAGTGCCCTGGATCAACTAATCCATTGTCCCACCAGGGGCTCCAATATCCTAGACATGGTCATTACCAACATGGGAGATAGATGCTCCACACCAGTGGTCACCCCCTCATTGGTCAGGTCTGACCATAAGCTAATCACCCTTGACATCCATACCCCCCCCCCGTAAGGAAACCTCTGTAAAAAACTTCTCCAAAGCCAACTTCATGCTACTCAAGTCAGAAGTGACAAACATCATGACACCCATGAAGACGGGAGCTGAAAGTTCGACTGCTGAATCCTACACTAAGGCACTGTACATCCACTTGTGCATGAATCGTGCCATCCCAAATAGAACCAAGATGCTTTCCTCCAAAAACGGAAGCCAATCTGGTGGTCGCCTGCCATAAACAAACGATACAACAGAAGGAAGAAACTGTTGCAGAAAAGAGGAAAATCCCAGGATGCAAAAAACTCCCTTAGCAGCCTCAGTAAGAAGCTGAGATCCCTCATAAAATCCACCAAAGCAAGTTACGAAAATAAAATTGCTAAAGACTCCAAAGACAACCACAAGGCATTCTCCAGTTATGTCAAGAATCTAAATGGCAATGCTCAGATCTGCTCTGAGCTACAACAGAATGGAATTAAATATACTGATCCCAAGGATATTGCCAATATCCTGGCATATCAATTTAGTGCCAACTTCACCCCCCTCTCACACACACTAAAGGGCCCATCTCAATACCAAAAGATTGCCAAATTCTGGTAAACACGGCCACACAGGTAGAAACCGCACTCTCCAAAGCTAAGAATACAGCATCCATGGGACCAGATGACATCCCAGGCTGTGTACTACATGAACTACAAAATGAACTGGCACCTCACCTAAGTGTCATGTTTAATCATAGCCTCACCTCAGGCTTCATGCCCACTGAGTGGCACACAGCTACAGTTATCCCACTCCACAAAGGGGGATCCATCTTGGATCCTGGGAACTACTGTCCCATCAGTCTGATGAGCCTGATCTGCAAGGGCATGGAAAACATTATCATGGAACTTATAAACAAAGACATTGGCAACCTTCAAACACTGGACCCCACCCAGTTTGGGTTCATGAAGGACCGATCTTGTCTCCTGAACCTGATTGACTTCTTTGTATCAGTCTCCAGAGCTGTGGACGAGGGTAAGCTGGTCCACACAGCCTATCTGGACCTTGCCAAGGCCTTTGACACCATCCCCCAATCTGGAATCATAGATAAACTTACTAAGCTGGGCATAAATCCATACGTCAGTCGATGGGTTGCCAAATGGCTTACTGACAGAACCCACACTGTAAAAGTAGCCGACTACAAATCCATCTCCAGACAGGTGACAAGTGGAGTACCTCAGGGTTCAGTCCTGGGACCGGTCTTGTTTGGCATCTACTTTTGTGAAGTACAGGCCAACACTAAGGGACTCTGGCTTACAAAGTTTGCAGATTACTGCAAACTGGGAGCCATTACTGAATCCCCAAATGATGTGGATATTCTACAAAAGGGCCTTACAGTAACAGATGCTTGGTGCTAGAGCCATGGGCTCAAACATAATGCTAAGAAATGTATAGTTATCCCCTTTGGGGAAAAACATGTACCTCTGAATTACCACATAGGTGGCAGTACACTAGACACTGAAAGTGTGATGAGATACTTAGGGACACAGGTGGATAGTGGTCTCACCTTCAATAACCACATCACCACAACAGTCAGGAAATCCTTCTATGTGGCAAACCTCATCACTAAGGGCTTTTCATCCAGAAAAAAGGAGGTCATTGTCCCACTGTACTCATCCCTCATTAGACCCATTATAGAGCACAATGCCCCATTTGGAATGTATCTCACAAGACATCTGCAACAGCTGTAAAGGCCACAGAAATACTTCACTAAAAGAATTACAGGCCTAAAACAGATGCCCTTTTGGATGAAAAGCCCTTAGTGATGTGGTGTGCCACATAGAAGGATTTCCTGACTGTTGTGGCAATGTGGTTATTGAAGGTGAGACCACTGTCAACCTGTGTCCCTAAGTCTCTTATCACACTTTCAGTGTTTAGTGTACTGCCACCTATATGGTAATTCATGGATACATGTTTTTTCCCAAAGGGGATAACTATACATTTCTTGGCATTGAGCTTGAGCCCATGGTTCTGGCACCAAGCATCTGTTTCTGTAAAGCTCTTTTGTAGAGTATCCACATCATTTGGGGATTCAATAATGGCTCCCAGTTTGCAGTCATCTGCAAACTTTGTTAGTCAGAGTCTTTTAGTGTTGGCCTGTACTTCAGAGAAGTAGATGCCAAACAAGAGCGGTCCCAGGACTGAACACTGAGGTACTCCACTTGTCACTTGTCTGGAGCTGGATTTGGAGTTGGCTACTTTTACAGTGTGGGTTCTGTCAGTAAGCCAGTTAGCAACTCATTGGGTGATGTAGGGATTAATGCCCAGCTTAGTAAGTTTATCTATGATTCCAGAATGGGGGTTGGTGTCAAAGGCCTTGGCAAGGTCTAGATAGGATGTGTGGACCACCTTACCCTTGTCCATGGCTCTGGAGACTGATTTGAAGAATTCAGTCAGGTTCAGTAGACAAGATCTGATCTTCATGGACCCAAACTGGGCGGGGTCCAGTGTTTGAAGGTTGCCAATGTCTTTGTTTATAAGTTCCATGGTAATACACTCCATGGCCTTGCAGATAAGGCTTGTCAGACTGATGGGACGGTAGTTTCCGGGATCCAATGTGGATCCCCCCTTGTGGAGTGGGATAACTGTAGCTCTGCGCCACTCGGTTGGCATGAAACCTGAGGTGAGGCTATGATTAAACATGACACTTAGGTGAGGTGCCAGTTCATATTATAGTTCATGTAGTACACTGCCCGGGATGTCATCTAGACTCATGGATGCTGTATTCTTAGCTTTGGAGAGTGCGTTTTTTTACCTGTGTGGCCATTATTACCGGAATTTGGCAATCTTCCGGTATTGAGATGGGCCATTTGGGGGGTGAGAGGGGGTGAAGTTGGCACTGAATCTATCTGCCAGGATATTGGCAATATCCTTGGGATCAGTATATTTAATGCCATTCTGTTTTAGCTCAGAGCAGATCTGAGCATTGCAATTTAGATTCTTGACATAGTTATAGAATGCCTTGTGGTTGTCTTTGGTATCTTTGGCAATTTTATTTTCATAACTATCTTTGGAGGATTTTATGAGGGATCTTAGTTTCTTACTGAGGCTGGTAAGGGAGTTTTTTGCATCCTGAGATTGTTCTCTTTTCTGCAACAGTTTCTTTCTTTTGTTGCAAAGTTTGTTTATGGCAGGGGACCACCAGATTGGCTTCCTTTTTTTGGATGAAAGCATCATAGTTCTATTTGGGATGGCACGATTCATGCATGAGTGGATGTGCTCGTACAGTGTCTTACTGTAGGATTCAGCAGTTGAACTTTCAGTTCCCGTCTGCATGGATGTCATGAAGTTTGTCACTTCTGACTTGAGTAGCATGAAGTTGGCTTTGGAGAAGTTTTTTATGGAGGTTTCCTTACTGGGGGGTGGGGTTGGGATGTGGATGTTAAGGGTGATTAGCTTATGGTCAGACCTGACTAACAAGGGGGTGACCATAGGTATGGAGCATTGATTTCCCATGTTGGTAATGACCAGGTCTAGGATATTGGAGCCTCTGGTGGGACTATGGATTACTTGATCCAGGGCATTGGAATTTATGAATTCCAAGAACCGTTGGGCAAAGGTGTTTGTACATGAGTAGTTTTCCCAGTTAATGGCAGGGTAGTTCAAATCACCCAGTATTAGGGTATTTGGTTTTATCTTAATATTTTCCAGTATGTGTAGAAAGGTGTAGTGAGAATCTTGGTATATGATGGAGGATCTGTAGCAAGCTACAATTTGGATTGCAGTCTTACCTAGTGTTAGTTGCACCTGGAGAATTTCAGACACATTGTGTTGGGCAACTAGCCTGGTGGTGTGAATATCCTTGGTGAATATTGACACTCGTCCACCTTTAGTGTTTCGGTCCTGGTTTGGTGGCCGAAAAGTGTGGTAAGAGTTGTAGCCTGGTATTGCAGGGGTGCTCTCTGGAGCCTTGAACCAGGTCTCAGTTACTGCACAGATATCAATGTTCTCCATTTTTAGGAGTGCCATGAGAGAGTGCATTTTGAGGTTTAGACTTCTAGCATTGAGTAGCATTACTTTCAGATTTTGCATGCTTGTACCTGTTACGGTGGTGGTTTTGTCCTTTGAACTTTACCTAAAAAAGGCACTATAGGGGTGGCAAGAGCCTTAGCCAATAACCTGAATCTATATATATATATATATATATATATATATATATATATATATATATATAGTGTGTGTGCAATAGATATATATTTCTATATATGTATGTATGTCTGTATGTATGTGCAGGACTAACATCAATATGTTAATATCAACAACATTTATTTTTTTTTCCAAATCCAAGATTGCACAATCCCCAATAAAAGGTAAAAGGTCAAATTCCTGAACATTGGGAATTGTCGATTTCACACACCAAAATGTGTCAGTTAAACAGATGTCAACCAAAGACAGCACTCGACTAAAATGAGTGCATCCATATGTATATATATATATATATATATGGGTCTATTTCAAATGATCAAAAACCCATATGTCTGAATCTCACATTGCCGAGACCATTTAAACGAAACTGCAGATGAATGAAAATGTAAACAATATATATATATATATATATATATATATATATATACATATATATATATACGGTTCCCCTGCATTTGACCGAATGAACGTTTATTCAACAAACACAGGGTTGTGATTTAATGTCAATAGACTGAAGGGTAAATTTCGCACATGTTGATGGTATGGAATGCTGATACAGGAAAGTGGGGTTGGGGGGTAAGAGAGCATGTTTGTGTGTGTGTGTGTGTGTGTGTGTGTGTGTGTGTGTGTGTGTGTGTATATGTTTGTGAGTCTGTCTTGTGCAGTGGCAGTGTTACAGGAAGGTTTGAATGACTTTAAGGTGTAAGGCTAGGTCTGGGACAAAATTACGGTTAGGGTACGAACCCATTGCTAAGTTCGTGCAGTGGGGTGGAGGGTAGTGTGGTCATAGACAATATACCCATATATATATATATATATATATATATATATATATATATATATATATATATATATATATATATATATATATATATATATTTATATATATATATATGTCTACTTTAAAACACCGACACGCAAAACACCAACGACGAGAACACCGAGACCAGAAGATCGACAACTGAGATGACCGACAGTTTAAAAGTATGAAACTTCACATGCCCGACAAATCACAATCCCGACAATCAACAAAATAAAACAAATACCTTTCCCGGAAAACACACACACAACACAAGCACAACAAAAACCTTACAAACCTACACTAATCCTTACAAACACAACTATCTATGCACTAACCTTAACCCACACCCTAACCCTAAGGTCTGTCACTGTCACACACTCACCTAAATCGCCCCCTAACCCAAACTCACTTAACCCGCCCCTAACCCTAAAGTCTGTCACTACTGCACACTTACCTTAATATGTCGGTGTTCTCAGCGTCGGACTTTTAAACTGTCGGTCATCTCAGTTGTTGATCTTCCGGTCTTGGTGTTCTATATTGTGTATTTTAATGAATATATTCATCATTTTTATTATATCATAGAGCTTTAGGACATACTTTGTTCAGATATCGCTATACATGCAGCACATGCATAGAGTTTTTTAAGTATTTAATTATGTTTTGGTTTCATCCAATAGAATTTGTCTAATTACTATTTAAATCACTGTGTAATCCTATGTGTTTGTACGTCTGAGGAAGCCTTTGGGTGAAAGCGCTAACGTCTGTTTAATAAATTAGAACTGGTTCATACTATCTGCTGTGTCTTATTGAGTGAAACTAAAAGCTGCTTCGAAGGATTTTATGCTTTGGACATTTCTTGAATTTTGGAGTCTTTTGTGCCTTTTGACCCTGTATTCGTTGGTGTGTATCGTTATATTCTTTTATTTCTCAGGGTCAGAGCTCCATTGGTTTGGTGTGTTGCTATACGTGGTTTTCATATATATATATATATATATATATATTTCTATCATGAAATGACAAAATGTAAAAAACACAGTTCACTGAACTCCATAGTGCAGAAAAAAAGACAGAATGCAGAAAATACTGAATACTAATAAAAGAACCAAATCACAAGACACTAAATAATGGCCCCCTTGCTCCACTTTCCTCATGTTTTCTAACCCTAAGCTTAACTTTACCCCTACCCCTACTGTAATCCTACAGGTTATATTACTAAAACACCTTGTTCTTAGCAGTAATACAAACAATAAAAGTACACAGAAGACACAATAGCAGTCATGCATTACATTATATCTATTTACTTACCTAACCTATCCTAAGCTAGTGTCACCCTATGCAGTGAACTATTGCATTTTCATTTCCCTGCATAGTTCTACTTACCCGCACTACATAAAACTTTAATTCAAGCAGATTAGAATTCCATAAATGTACATTCAGTCATTTATGCATTCTGTATTTTTGCACTCACACATTTCTGTATTTTGTAGAGTTTATATTCTTCATTGTAATGTTTATGTGTGTGTAAAAGGTATAAGCAAATGCTCTTTTCAATTGTTTTCCCACCAAATGGCAGCTCTTCATGTGAAATTGTGTCACTGAGGAGATCGGGAATGTGCCCTTTCCCTGCAGTAGCAAGATGCCCAAGTTGGCCTTTGAAAGTAGGAGTATGGGAGGATGATGTGGGGTGTCCACCTTATAAACAGTATGTTTTTTTCAGTGTTTGTTCATTGTTTTAATATCTATTTTCTAAACGCTTTTTGAGTGTTGCCTATTAGTTGAGATACACACACTCACATGTATATCTTCCATAGACTTTCATCCATCCATCAATCCACAACCCCTTTTCCCATTTTTGCAAATGTGATATGGATATCACTTAAAGAGTGACAATCATGTAGATCCAAGGTTTACACTGCTGGGTGGTTAGTCCTGCCTTGTTAGTTCATCCACACCACACACTTGCACACACACTCACACCTAGGGCCGATTTAGTATGTCCAGTCCACTTACTGCATGTCTTTGCAATGTGGGAGGAAGCTCGAGCACCCAGAGGAAACCCATGCAAACGCAGGAAAGACATGCAATCTCCACACAGGTGAGAATCAAAACAGGGAGCCTCTTGCTGTGAGGCAACAATGCTATCTGCTGTATCACTGTCCTGCCCTCCACTGTGCCACCCTAACTTCCATAGACATTTTGCTCTGTAAATTAACTCAAAATGAATAGAGATAACAAAATGAAAAAGAAGGCAAGTATAAAAATAGACAACGTGTTCACTCTCATTTAAGATCCTTCTATTTCAGAAATGAAACATGCATATCATAACAGTTAATTGAATACTTTCATCCTAAGTTAGATTCAATTAAGAACTATAATCCCTACATGAAACACAAGATGAAATGCTGCAAACATCCATACAATTCTGGATGAGAAAAATAGTTAATATTAAATCTGAAAGTGTAGAGCCTATATATCCCTTGGCAACTTTAAATATTTTGTAATTGTTTCATATTATTTTAGAATCTATACAGCATAGTATTACTGCATGCCAGTTTTCAACAACCACAAAAAATCTTCCAAAGACTAAAGTATGGATTTCCAAGTATCCTCATCTTCCTTTTTTCAACTTCCTTTTCACTTTGCCAAATAACTTTCACATTTTTATCTGTTTGTCTGTTTGTCTGTCTGTCTGTCTGTCTGTCTCTCTCTCTCTCTCTCTCTCCATATATATATATATATATATATATATATATATATATATATATATATATATATATATATGTATATCATCTTTTTACTGTTTAGCTCACACATCTCATAAATCTATTTCTCTGTTTTATACAGTTAGTATATAAACACTGTAAAAGGCTCTTTCATAATTCCATAGCTTTTCCTTATAAATGTTGCTTCTACTTCTGTTATTCCCCGCACTGTCATTAAATATAGCATTGTATACTTGACTTCATAAACTTTGCACAGTTCTCTGAAACTTTTATAGAAAAGGACTCATATGCTGATTAAATAACTGTACCACTCCCTTACCTTCTTTGACAGTCCTGTGACAGTCAGGAATGACTGCCCAAGAAGTTAGGAGAGCGGCATTAAATCAAGAGATGGCAACAGTTGACGCAACTCCCCAAGCCCATGTAAAAATGGGAGAAAAAAGGTTGTTGATGATCATGATTTTTTTCTCTGCAACTTCTAACCATATCACCCTATGATCTGATAAAAAACAATATATTTTATTGTCTGTTAACTTCTTGTCATTACTTTGAATACATCATAAAATACATTTTCTGTTTGAAATTTCCTCTGTTATTGGTTATAGTTCTTTCTTTACTAAAACTTAACAAGACATAATCCATTATTTGTCTGCATTTTTTCATACTCCATTCATTTTTATCATTCTTTATCTGAGGCCTCAGTTAAAGCTTTTCAGAATTAGAACATCCACTTCTGGCATACCATTTTCTGATCTCATCAAGCACCATTTTTCTTTCATTTATTCATATGTTAAAATATAACACTCCTACTTTGGGTCTATATTACATCATTGAAAACTCTTGAATGAACGACATTACATCGAAAATGCCGTTCATCTAATTCCACTCTTGTGGGGGGGTTGCTCCCCCGCATTCCTCGCGAATTATTTATACCAACTCTGAGATCGCACTACAGTGAGAAAGGGCAAATTTTCTGATCTTCACTGTACTGCGATCTCACTATGAACAGTTCAATGAATGGCATGTTTGATGCAAGTGTACCGAAAATGCCATTCGATGAACTGGATTTTTGATGATCTAATAGGGACCCTCCTACTTTGCAAGACATGACATAACATTCACTTTACCATCTTTCTGCTGAGAATTATTAATTTCCTGTATAATGTCTTTGTTTCACCATTATTTATTAATACAGAAAGAAGTCTCAGAATTCTTCCTTTTCAATGATCCACGATTTACCTGCCCTGCTAATTTTAATTCTACATTATTTGTTCTATAATCATATTTTTGGCATGTAATAAATAAATAATTTGTTGTTTATCATGTTTGCATTGTTAAAACATGGAAAAATATTTTACTTCATTATTTGTACTATTTACATTAATAGATTATATTGGAACATTAGTATTTTGAATGATTTTATTTTTCTTAGTTTCATCATCTTTATTTCTCTATACCTTACTATGTCTCTTATGAAATTATTGAATTTTTGTCACTTTTTATTTCACCATCTTCATTTTATTATCCTTTGTTTTCTACTGATTTTTCAAAATACTTTTTTTCTAAAGGAAAAATAATTCTGTTTCTTTAACTTGTTCAATATTTTTCTTTTCAATGTCAGTACCACATCTTCTAAAAAATAAAATGACATCTGATGTTATTTCAATTTCTGAAACAGTCTGTCATTCACTTTGATCATTAGCTTGAGGATTAGCTTTTCTTTCCCACTATTTCCAACCAAACCAGATGTTCCATTTTCAGGAAAATGCCTACATTTTAGCTCATGTATTTTTATAGTATAGTTTTTAACATTGATTATATCTTCTTTTATCACAGTCACTAATAAGATTTGTTTTAATTCCACAAAAATAACACTTCTTTTGTCTGTCCATCATACATACCTTACAGTCCAGCATTCCTCATTTATCATAATTTTACATGGTATATACTGGAGGTTGTTTCCCACAGCCAATGTTAGTTTTGGTTTACATGCACAGTATATAAACTTCTGCCATCATTCTTTCTTGAAACTATTTTAATAACTGAACGTAGTACTTTGGAAAATACTCTAATTTCAGTTTCCATTATTCATCATTTCTGAATTATACGGTTCTACATATTAATTTCAAGCAAGGTAATTTTTTCTTGTCCATCAAAAAGCAACACATCTTTTTAGCAACTGCAATGATTCAAAAGTCACAGCACGAAACCTTTTTGCAACCATATGAATTAAAGAACATACCTCATGAGGTGTTAAACATACCTGAGGGTTCTATCATTTTTTTCCAAAGTATCTTTTCAAAGATGTATTTTTTAGTTTTTTTTCCATACCCTAGATTTTGTAGTGTGTCAAATGATGCTCCGCCCATTTTTCCATTTCGCCTGCTACTGCGCCATAATTGTATTGTTATCTAAAAGAATTTGCAGCAGTATTACAGTTTCATTTTCTCCTGACTACATGTCCTTTCACATTTCCATTCAGAAATGCCATTGTACCAGAAGCAGACTCTTTCTTCTGATTTCATTCCAACATTAACAAACATGTCTCCATCATATCTCCATAAGATACGGAACTGGCATTTGCAGGTTTATCTTAATTTATCAGGGTAATCAAAGTAAAGTCATCCACATCCTTCATGTAACAGAGTAACCACCAAGGTGTCATGCTCTAAGATAAAATTTTCCTTCGGCATTCTGTCCTTAGTCTGGACTCTTCAGTAATCTCCTCCTCCTCCACTGTCATAGCCTTCCTTCCATGTAGCAACACTCCTTTCTGCCCCTTACCAAACAGATTAGTGGAATACTGTCAGGTCCCTCACCAAATTTCATCTAGTTATTATGAATATCACCTTGCGTCTCCTCTGAAAATGTGGTATCATTCTGGTCAAAGTAATCTAGTCAACAAAAGAAAAATAAAATAAAATATGCAGCCAACCATTTTGGAACTTAATGTAATGTAAAATATCAAAATTAACACTGAGAAAGGGGTATAAAAACTACATTTGGTAAACTTGCATAAAAGTCTACATTCCAGTCATCTTTTGATTATTACTAGGAAAACATTATAAAATAGTAGTTTTGCTGAAATTGTTGTAATTTATGCTGTTGTGGAACAATTTTTTAATGCCACTGCTACCGGTATAGTACTCTGCTGTCATGTGAAATTACTTTTTTTCCGCAAAGCATTTATAACTACTTTTATAACAAAGGGCCTATGAAAGCTTTTGTAATTCAGAGGAACCAGGAGCCATGGAAACATAGACATTATGAGAAGAATTTGTTTAAAACAAGACAAGTAGTTTTATGAACTTAGCATGTCTGCAAGTACATTCAAACTTTCCAGCAAAGCATGCTTCTTTTAAAATCCCAGTCATGTGACCAAAGTCAGGGATTAACAATACAGCTATATCAATAAAATATCCTTACATGCTATCTACAAAACTAAAAACTTAAGTTGATGCTGTCCACCTGCATAAGTTATATGTCTGATCAAAGCATTTCTACTGTTCTTTTTATCAATATCATAAGTATGTTCATTAATATTTTCCTGGAATTGTCAGTTATTTTACCAATATAAAAAGTCACTATTCATGCATGAGGCCAGTTATACCACATGCATCATGGTTTAATCAGCATAAAATGTAAATGGACCTTTGTCTTACAAGAGGTTTGATGTTCCAAGAGTTTACCTTCATTAAGCTTTACAGGAATATGTCTAAACTATTGAGATAATGCCTGATCTTATTTTATCTTACAAGAAAACTGACATTTTTACATTTCAATGACAGTTAAAAGTGAAGTTTAGAGTTGCAACAACAGTATTTTTAATATATGAGTGCTTACTATTTCCTTATTTTTCTTGAAAAACACACAGATTGAATATATATTCTTAAATATGTCAAGGTTATTTTGGCCTTATTTATTGGTGCCAATAGTAGCACATGAAGTCTCTTCAATATAAGCAGGAGCAGCACCCACTTCTGTCTGATTTAAGACCTCATTTCTAATGATTTCTCTTGACTATCATAGTCATGTTTAATAAAGTCCTGTGCTTTTAAGTTAAGTGAGGAGGAAAACGTCAGTGTGAGATGTGAGGTCTGCATCGTCTGACACAACTATATTTCTTTAAATAGAAGATAAATATATGTGACTACAATTTAAGTACATATTATTTCTGCAGGCCTTTTAAATAACTTAGTATACAGATTTCCATCAGAATTGTAACTAACCTTAATATCCAAAAAAATGAATGCACTGATTGGCATAATTTAACTTAGACTTTAGAAATCATAGTGCTGTGCTGTAGCACATGTACAAGAGTGTTCAGTGATTCCATGTCTTTTTTATTTTTATTTATTTAATATTTGTTAACCAGGAAAGTCCGACTTGGAACTAAGCCAATTTTCAGTGGAGGCCCAGGGAGAAAAGCTCCAGATGCATGTCTTTGTAATATGGGAGGAAACTGGAGCAAACCCACACGAATGCAGGGAGGACATGCAGACTCCACACAGAAGGCACGCCAGTCGAGAATCAAACCGGAGAACCTTTTGCTGTGAGGTGACAACACTATCGCTGCACCACTGCACCATCCACCTTGATAGATTAAAAAAAAAGGACGCATTTTCAACAAATTTAGAATGGACAATGTTTAGTAGTCATACTATCTCTTCCGATGCCCTTGTGGAATGTGCCTGTGCCTCTACTATGACCCTACACATAAGTCTGGCAACACCTAATGACACACCAGTATCAGATGGACAATGAACAGCAGATATCCACTACATACTCCTACCAATCCTCCTGTGTGGCACCATTTCCTCAAAATGACTACATGAAGAAGCAACTGACTTTGCAACTGGTATAACTCCACTAGCTGGATCAGCTGTGCTACCCTCACCCTGGCCTATATAAGATGTCTCTGTGTCATGGATATGTGTAGGCATGCTGGCTATGTCCGAAATATGGGTGGAGGGATGTGAGAACCACAACCTTAGTGTCAGACTGATCCTCTGCACCCCCAGACTGTACCTCTTCATTGCCAGCATCATCATTAGAAGCTACCGATACTCTGACATTAGGTGGTAGGAGTTCTACAGAGCCAATCTCAGGATCATCTATGATAAAAAAACAACAAACACAACAAACAGAAACAAATGGGAATAAAATTGGTCATATATTGTCCTTATACAAAAAGGTACGATAAAAATGTTACAGATGAAGCAATACAAGCTTTGTTTTCATATTTTACTCTTTTTTAGTCCCAAATTTAATTTATATACAGTAGTTACAATAAACAAATGTGCTTTCCATGTAATGCCTGTATGTCAGGAATGGAAAGGAAAGAAGTCTGCTAAGTATCACAGTGCAAATAAAATTGGAAAAAGAAAACACTTCCTTCACAAGTGCAGATTAAAAGTGTGGTCAGAGAAAAAATGAGTGAACAGTTGGATTTCCCCAAAACCTAAGACAACCTCTGCTAGCTCTCTTTGACTGTAGTCTGACTCACAGTTATGACTGTCTCTCGCCCTCTCTCTCTCTCTCTCTCTCTCTCTGTGTCTTTCTCTCTCTCTCTTATATATGAGACCTCTAAGATATGCATATAAAGATACAACAATTATTTTATTTTTATTTATTTATTTTACATTTGATGACCGCGATAGTCCGACTGGATACATGTCCATTTTCACGGAGGCCCAGGGAGAAAAGCTCCAGAGTATACATAATAAAACATAGTAATAAGGACAATATAACAGAAGCAAAGGTGAACAAAGCAATGCAGACAAATACAAGTAAGCTATTACCGTTAATACTTTGACAGTCAAAAGTAAACAGTTTCACGACATTTGTAAGCATTAGTTGTAGTGAGGAGAAATGAAAACACATTAGCATTGACATCTACATTTATTAAAGCTGGCTAGCCAGGTTTGATACAGTGGCAGAGCCAGTTTAGTGCCAGATGTTGTTTGAGTTTGGTCTTAAATTCACTTGGGGTGGAGAGCATAGTAATGTCAGCAGGGAGTTAATTCCGTGTTCTACCTGCAGAGTTTGCCAAGAGAGCTACTCCTGCTGTATTGTTGATTTTGATTGTCAAATTTTGAAGTTTATTAGAGGATCAAAGCAGTCTCTGATTAATTTGGGCAGTGATAATATTTCTAAGAGCTGGTGTGTTCTCTGGATTATAAATAATCTTGTTAGCTATGATCAGAAGGTTATATTGTATGAGATTGGGGAATTCTAGCCACCCAAGCTGTTTGAGGTTGATGCAGTGGTGGGTTCTGCATGGCTGGTCAGTGACAAATCTGGCAATGTGATTGTAACAGATAGACAGTCTGTTTAGTAGTGACTTGTTTAGATTAGACAGAAGGGGGGAAGCATATGTAAGTGTTGAAATTAGGTGAGAGCGGGCAATGGCAATCTTAGCTGGAGGGATTAGAAAGGCTTTAATTCTATACAATGATCCAAGTTTTCTATTGGTGTTCTTTATTATTTGATTAACATGTAGTTCAATTTTTAGGTTATTGTCAATAATGACACCGATCAGTTTTGTAGAGGGGTCTGGGGAGATAGCAGTACCATCTTTTGCGTTAATGGTAAAAGAGAAAGTTGCAATTACACTAGCATTTTTGATATCTGGAATGTTTGTTTGTGATACTCTGGGTCTATTGTCCACATATGCACAGCATAAAGGATTCTGTGAGATGCCAAGCTATCAGGATCTCTGACAGTGGACTGGAATTCCTCTGTTACAGTTAGCAGTGGTTCAGTAGTAGGAACACCCACCACAGCCAACTATTCCCAGGTAATTGCAGCTGCCCGATGGTGGTCAGATGTCATTATGTCACTTGCTCAGTCTTGTATCTGGGAGTAAGTTCTCTCATGCCTTCTGACAACATTAATGTCATTGATCCCCTACTGCCATATCCTGTCTCAGGCAGATTGGTTACCTCTACCTCTACCTCTCCCTAACAGAAAAGCTCCATGGGAATGTAAAGCCCAGATAGTGACCTCATTTATTGAATCACTATACAGTGGCTTGCAGTGTACAGATTTCATTTTGGGTGTCATATCCCTGTATGAAATGAAACAGAAAAAGCACACAGACATAATTACATATATAATACACAGACAGCATGGCTGTGAGCTTAATGATGTCTGACTGTAGGCATCCAAAATGCAACAACAACTTAAAAGTTAATGTTCCCTATGACTACACACAGGTTAGTGCAGCCCCTCCCCCTCAAAAATGTTTCAAAATCAAATATCATCAATGATCTATAACACTAGAGTTTTAGTGGGTAATACATTGCATTAATAACAATAACAATTAAAAACGTAGCAGTAGAAATATATATTAAAAAAAAAAACTCCACTGCTGTGAAGGTCAGTAAGACAGAAATCCACAAACAGACCACATTTATCCACTGCTGTGAAGTTCAGTAAGACAGAAATCCACAAACAGACCACATTTATTTTTTTTCTGCTAACACAGGTAAAAATGCCATACCTTCCTCCGAAGTTAGAATATACTCATCTGCAATAACAGTACAAGCTACAGAATAGATTGTGTAGCATTCTATAGGATACTTTTCACCCAAGGTGAGAACTGAGAGATTGTATTTGAACTGCCATCAATAGCTGAATGAAGGCTGTCATTGTTGCACTTTCTTCAGGATTCTGACCAGTACTGGGTGCAGAAAGTAAAGCTGTCAGGCTCCTACTCTGTGGCATAAAGTCTAAAGGTATTGAGCTGAGGGAAACCGTACATGGGATGCAGGGACTGAACCTGTTCCCAGATAATTTTACAGAGGAAATCCATACTAAATCTTGATACTCATTTTGTTGTATGAACATGCTGACATAGGCAACTCAAGTAAATTCAGTACTGAGTAAAACTGATAGAAACATTTGAAATTATGTCAGTATTAATTCTGCACGATGTGTGTACGACAAAAACATTTTTACTTTTCCCTGTATTTGAAATGATGTCAGTATTAATTGTGCTACAACAAAAACATTTTACTTTTCCATGTGCCCTTCTCCATTCCCGTGGCATTAGCTAAAGTCCTGACATTGTAACGTATATATGATAGAACTGATGCGGCAATGGAATCTGAGATAGCTGAATGTATCACTGTAATGCAGTGTTAGCTGTGATCATCACCAGTTTTACATTGTAAAAAAGTAGAATAAAAAACCTCACATGACTGACAGTTAGACAAAGAAAGCATGCCTGAGGTATTACAATTAAACATGCCAAGGCATGGCTTATACCATGGCTGTTGAACCTAGGGATACCTTATCTATAATTAATTTTTATGGACTTAATGTTGTTAATTCAGGAACTAGTACTGATACTAATTCAAGATTTTTATATAATGTTAACATTGGCGTTGAAGCATTGAACGGTGCTATAAAAGTTTTGAGCCAAATGACAGAATGGTCAATTTTTCATGCCCAGTCAATTGCAGATAGACAATTTTGTAACATGTGCTGCTAAGGAGGTAAATTCTATGAATGCTTACTGCTTTTCTAACAGTATATTAAATGGAGACAAATTAGATTTAGATGGGTGGTTAAACTGATCATTTTCATTCACCAGTACAGGGGAGGTGACAACAAAATGACGTATGGACGAGCAACTCTGGTAGTTCAAAAAAAACTGGGTAAATTTAAAGCTTTAAATTAGAAAATGTCTTTTTAAAAGAATATATAAAAAATCAGAGAGTCACAAAAGGATTAAGATTTTACAAACTTCGTAATGAGGTTGTTAAAAATTCCACTTTACATCAGACTGTTTGGGTTTAGAACTGATGAGTATTTTAATCAGGCACAGCTTAAAAACTGGAGAACTTGACTTTTGACATTAATAATTTGCAGACACTAATAACTAAAAACTTACTTTTTGAAAGTAAAATTCATAAATTTGAAGCTTCTTTTAAGAAGATCAATGTAAAAAGAATATTTCTAATGAGTAAAATAGCAACTTTTGTATTAGTGAGACATTTAATGCCTCCCCCTAACAATAATGTAAATAACACATCTTCGGGTGAGAACGGCATAGCTGAAATTAATGATTTTTGCACTCTCCTGCTCTATGTTGCTCAAGTAATAGAACAACCAAGGGAACCACCGGGAGAATCCAGATGATTGGAAACAAGGCCAGAATTATGGCTTAGCCAAGAACAGCAGAAGGAGAGTTTGGGTGAATTAGAATAAATGTTGAATGAATTGAATTTGAATGAATTTTGAATGAATGTTTAACTGATGTTATACTTGTTTTCAAAGATTTTAAAGTGTACAATTACAATGGTTTGACAATAACTGATGACAATGGTAATCTATTTTGTAAAGGATTTACTTTTGTGCCAGCTAAGAAAGTTAATCTAGATGGTGACCTCATTGAATTGAAATAGCTTATTAGTAAAATGAACTTTGCTGCTGATACAAGTAACAAATGCAAAATTATTTTTAATCCCCCAATGAATCTTTCCTTGAACATGTTTTAGACTATGCATAGATTTCAGTAAAGAAAATACTTGGACCACACTACTGTAAGAGAAGTTTTACAATTTGACTTGGGAAGAAAATAATCTTTTAAATTAAAAAAAGGTATATATTTTGAAACTTGACAATAGCGGTGTGCGGTGGTGGTGCTGCGGTAGCGTTGTCGCCTCACAGTAAGACACTGTCCGGTTCGATTCTCAGCTAGAGTGTCTTCTGCGTGGAGACATGCGTGAATGGGCGTACCTTCATTGAAGGTTGTGCGTCAGGGCTGGCGACTTGGCACCTAAAAATCTACTGCCAATCATTAGCGGACCGGAGTTCTGCTGTGGCGACCCCTAACCGGGAAAAGCCAAAAGACACAACAACAACAATAGCGGTGTGGTGTTGTTTATGGACACTATGCTGTATAATCTTTTTCAATTATTGTTAGATGATGAGACTTATAGTATTATTTTCATTAAGGCAATTGAGGTATCTTGGAAATCTATTCATATGGTTGCATATGATTTGTTTGTGACAGGTGACATTTCCAGGGAAGAGTTTAATTATCTGATTGTTAATAAGACTATTATTCCCCCTTTCTTTAGAATACATAAGCATTGTAACAGTGTGGCAAGTTCCCTTTAAGGACCTATAGTTGTATCTGCTGGTTCATAAATAGAGCCTATAGCTAAAAATATATTAATTTTAAATTAAAATTATTTTTCAGTGAGAAGAAGCATATCTTGTAAGATTCCTGGAATTTTTAGCAGGTGTTATGTAAAGCTGATTTTAGAACAGCCACATTATTGGTAACTATATATATAAAGGACTTGTTTTCTTCCATACCACATGATATAGTTCATAGGTTCATAGGTTGATAGGTTGGTACTAGACTATCGACCCTAGGGCCTATACAAGCCTAGCCATAACAATTCTCTGGCTATTTCTTCACACAATATTTACTTCCCTGTATTTTTAAGTGGACTATTTTAAACAGATTAAGGTTGTAGCAATGGTGGCAGTTCTATATCCATTTATACTAAAAAATAAAAAAGTCATTTTCTTCTCCTTCTCTTTCGGCTGTTCCCGTTAGGGGCCGCCACAGCGGATCATCTGTTTCCATTTCTTCCTGTCCTCTGCATCTTGCTCTGTCACACCAACCACCTGCATGTCCTCTCTCACCACATCCATAAACCTTATCTTAGGCCTTTCTCTTTTCCTCTTACCTGGCAGCTCCATCCTTAGCATCCTTTTCCCAGTATACTCAGCATCCCTCCTCAGCACATGTCCAAACCAATGCAATCTCACCTCTCTGACTTTGTCTCCAAACCGTCCAACCTAAGCTGACCCTCTTATATACTGATGCCTAATCCTGTCCATCCTTGTCATGCCCAGTGCAAATCTTAACATCTTTAACTCTGCCACTTCCAGCTCTGACTCCTGCCTTTTTGTCAATGCCACAGTCTCCAACCCATATAACATAGCTGGTCTCACTACCCTCTTGTAGACCATCCCTTTCACTCTTATTGATATCCGTCTGTCACAAATCACTCCTGACACTCTTTTCCACCCATTCCACCATGCCTGTACTCTCTTCTTCACCTCTCTTCCACACTCACCATTACTCTGAACTGTTGATCCCAAGTACTTAAACTCATCCACCTTTGGCAAATCTACTCCCTGCATCCTCACCCTTCCTCTATCTTCCCTCTCATTCACACACATATATTCTGTCTTAGTCCTGCTGACCTTCATTTCTCTCCTCTCTAGAGCATATCTCCACCTCTCCACGGTCTCCTCAACCTGGTCCCTATTCTCACTACAGATCACAATATCATCTGCAAACATCATAGTCCATGGGGCATTTTGTCTGATCTCGTCTGTCAACCTGTCCATCACCATTGCAAATAAGAAAGGGCTCAGAGCTGATCCTTGATGTAATCCCACCTCCACCTTAAATGTATCTGTCAGTCCCACTGCAGACTTCACTACTGTCACACTACCCTCGTACATATCCTGTACCACATTTACATAGTTCTCTGCCACTCCTGACTTTCTCATACGATACCACAACTCCTCTCTAGGCACCCTATCATATGCTTTTTCCAAGTCCACAAAGATACAATGCAACTCCTTCTGACCTTCTCTGTACTTCTTCATCAACACTGTCAGAGCAAACATCGCATCTGTAGTGCTCTTTCCCTGCATGAAACCATACTGCTAATCAGTAATCACCATCTCCCTTCTTAACCTAGCTTCCACTACTCTTTCCCATAACTTCAATCTGTGACTGATCAGTTTTGTCCCTTTGTAGTTACTATAGCTCTGCACATCACCCTTATTCTTACAAAATAGGTACCAAAACACTTTTTCTCCACTCCTCAGACATCCTCTGACTTTCCAAGATTTCATTAAACAATCGGGTTAAAACCTCTACTGCCCTTTCTCCTAAGCACCTCCATGCTTCCACTGGTATGTCATCTAGACCAACAGCCTTTCCATTCTTCATCCTCTTCATAGCTGTCCTTACTTCTTCCTTGATAATCTGTTTCACTTCCTGATTCACTATCCCCACATCATCCAACCATCTCTTTCTCTCTCATTCTCTTCATTCATCAGCCCCTCAAAGTACTCTTTCCATCTGCCAACACACTCTCCTCACTTGTGAGTACGTTTCCCTCACTATCCTTTATCACCCTTACTTGCTGCACATCTTTCCCAGCTCTGTCCCTCTGTCGAGCCAATTGGTACAGGTCCTTTTCTCCCTCTTTAGTGTCCAACCTTTCATACAACTCTCCATATGCCTTATCCTTAGCCTTCACCACCTCTCACTTTGCCTTGCTCCTCATCTCCTTATACTCCTGTCTACTTTCTTCAACTCTCTGACAATCCCACTTCTTCTTCACCAGCCTCTTCCTCTGTATACTCTCCTGTACTTCCTCATTCCAACACCAGGTCTCCTTGTCCTCCTTCCTCTGTCCAGATGTCACACCAAGCACCTTTCTAGCCGTCTCCCTTACCATCTCTGCTGTAGCTACCCAGCCATTCAGTAACTCTTCACTGCCCCCCAGTGCCTGTTTTAACTCTTCACTGAACTCCACCTCACAATCACCTTTTTTCAACTTCCACCATTTGATCCTTGGCACTGCTCTTACACTTCTCCTCC
Source organism: Protopterus annectens (assembly GCF_019279795.1). NCBI lineage: Eukaryota > Metazoa > Chordata > Ceratodontiformes > Protopteridae > Protopterus > Protopterus annectens. The sequence goes on along the minus strand of NC_056726.1, from coordinate 1,705,777,313 downwards.
TCTTCTTGATCATCATCATCATCCTACAGACCACCATTCTATGCTGCCTAACTACATTTTCCCCTGTCACCACTTTATAGTCTGCAATCTCCTTCAGACTGGCCCTACTGCATAGGATATAATCCACATGTGTGCATCTCCCTCCACTCTTGCCTGTCACCCTATGCTCCTCCCTCTTCTTTAAATATGTATTCACCACAGCCATGTCCATCCTTTTTGCAAAATCCACTACCATCTGACCTTCTGCATTCCTCCCCTTAACACCATACCTGCCCATCACTTCCTCATCCCCTCTGTTCCCTTCACCAACATGCCCATTGAAGTCCACTCAAATCACCAGTCTCTCACCCTTGGGTACACTCACCACCACTTCTTCCAACTTACTACAAAATTTTTCTTTCTCATCCATTGCACACCCAACTTGCGGAGCATATGCACTAACAACATTCATCATTACACCATCAATTTCCAGCTTCATAAACATTACTCTATCCAACACTCTTTTCACCTCCAAAACACTCTTGGCATACTGTTCCTTCAGGATAACCCCTACCCCATTTCTCCTCCCATTCACACCATGATAGAACAATTTAAACCCACCTCCTATACACCTGGCCTTACCCCCCCCCTTCCATCTGGTCTCTTGCATGCACAATATATCAACCTTCCTTCTCTCCATCATATCAGCTAGCTCTCCCCCTGTCCCAGTCATACTGCCAACATTCAAAGTTCCTACCCCCACTACTACACTCCTAACTTCCTCCTCTCTTTCTGCTTTTGGGCATGCCTTCCCTCTCTTCTTCCCCTTTGGCCAACAGTAGCCCAATTTCTGCTCGAAAAAAACCCCAAAAAACAATAAATCTTCTTTTATGCGGGGGGGGGCAAGCCCCCCTGCACCCCATCATGTGGGGGGGGGCTGTGCCTTCCACACACCCCCTACTTTTATGGTCTCACTTTCGAGGTCGCACTACAGTGGGGAAAAGGGAATTCTCCCTTAACTGCACCGTAGTGCGACCGGCACAACCAGCATACATAACCAAAAGTGTTGCTTCGGTGAACAGTACTTTCAGTTATATGTGTTCGGTGATTTCTGCTTTGGCAGAAAGTGCCATTGGGGATTGTACGGATCCCATATATATATATATATATATATATATATATATATATATATATATATATATATATATATATATATATATATATAAAATAAAAAAGTCATCACCACTTCAAATTCCAAGCAAAATGGATGTTTATTAAAATACAATTCCCAACAAGACTTAGCGCTTTGACCTGTTTCATACAAGCATCATCAGAGTCATTGTTCTTGGCATTAAGACTACATAATATAGTAACAAGACACCAATCAGAACTAAACATTCAAAAACAATCATTTTAAAGAAACATAACACAGGCTGCCAACATCAAACTTGTAAAAACTTAACCAGTTATAGAGGCTAATACTGTCACATCATAAAATACTCACAATACATAGAAACACCAAAAAAAAAAAAGAATAATAAAATAATGATTATAACAATACATATAAAAAACTATGCCAGATCAATGTTGCCTTTATTTTCTATACACTGGCCACGGAACAGTTGTCAATCCATTAATGCCTGGGGACACTGTGGCATTTAATCTTAGTTGGTTGAGCTATAGTATTACCATTCAGTAATAATAGTAGAAAGATCAAAGAAATTATAGTTAAGTACTAGAATGTGAATATTAATTCAAATGATATTTTGATAACTAAATTAGGTAACAATATTTAATTTGTTTTGAAATGGGGAAATAATTTGAAAAATATATTGGAAGGTGGTGGTTATGTTACAGAATGAGTTCTTCAAGATAGACAGATGTGGTGAATGCATTATTGCCTCTAAATTACTGTAGTTGATGCGGTTAAGATTATTAATTATTCAGGAGAATTTTATTTTAGGGGCAAAATTAATTGTAATACCTCTGGCATGGTTTAGTTCACCAACTATCCGCATGTCAGGCTTTTTATGTTGGTAAGATTGAGACGCACCTTAAGTGGAAAATTTATGGACATTTGTATTGTTTGCAACAAGGATACAAACAATGGTTTATATAAAATACAATTTTATGTAACATTTTCTTTAAAAAAAAAAAAAAATATACATATATATATATATATATATATATATATATATATATATATTCATATTTATATATATATATATATATATATATATATATATATATATATGGTTCTACCTGACATAATCGACACTGCAAAACACCGACAACGCAAACATCGACACCACATAATCGACAAACCATAAACACGAAACCTCACATGCCCGACAATCAAATAACCGACGGTCCACAAACATGAAACCTCATACGCTGCACACACCACAATAACAACAATCAACTAACAAAACACATCCCCTGTCCAAAAACCACACACACAACACAAGCACACCAAAATCCTCACAAACCCACACTAAACCTCACATACACAACTATCTACAACCCTAACCCAAACCCTTACCCTAAGGTCCGTCCCTATCGCACACTCAGCTAACCCGCCCCTAACCCAAAAAATACTACTACCGCACACTTACCTAACATGGGCCCTAACCCTAACTCACTTAACCCGCCCCTAACCCAAACACTGTCACTACCGCACACTTACCTAACCCACGCACTGACCCTAAATCACTTAACCCACCCTTATCCCCACAGACCGTCAATATCCACACTTACCTTACTCGCACCCTAACGTCCGTGACCACCGCATACTTACACAGCCTTTTTCCAAGTCGGTATCCTCGGCGTCGGTGTTTTGATCCGTAGCATCGGTCTTCTGGATTGTCGATCTTCTGGAGCTCGCAAATTCATTGTCTGTGAAATCAGCTGTCGGCTATCTCAGGTAGAACCATATATATATATATATATATATATATATATATATATATATATATATATATATTTATCATTTTGGAAAGAGTTCACCATTAATGAATGGTGATGATTGGGAGAGTGTCCAAGAGTTTAAGGAATTGTATTGCAATTATTATTGGAAATTACTTTGTTTCATATTTTAAATGATTCTGTTTCTATTAACAGTATTTTGAAAATGAGGGCATGAAAATTATCAGTTATGAATCCTTTATGAAAGCGTTTGTTATTCTGTTATGATGCTTAAAACTGAAAGAACGTTTAAGTTTTTAGTATGATGCCCCTTAAATTTTTAAAATAAATTAAGTGATTTAATGAGTAGTGACTGGTTGTGGGAGGTACTGTATATGTATATTTAAGCAGTAATTGTTTCAGTTATGTTATTCTGATGAAGTTCTTTGGATTACAAAATAATGAAATTGTTAAACAAGTCATTTTGTTATTTGCAGTTTCTCATGGTTCATTTGAATGTTTGGTTCTTTACATTAGTTTTGTTTTGAATGTCCATAGATTAGTACTAGGCTAACTACCCTTGTGGGTCATTTCACGCCTAGCCAATTACCCCATGTGAGAATCAAAACCTGCACCTTGTGTTTGTAAGGTAAACACCTTAACCATTATGCCATCCTCCCGCCATTGTATGTTTCTTTTACATTTGCCTATTGTTATTGTCTTGTCTTGTTTGGACTTTTTTAGATAGGTAGGAGGTTTGCTGCTCAATATGAAGAAATGCTTAATGAACTTCTATGCTGAATAAATGTTTTAAACTGCTAAATGACTCCATCATCCCCTAATCCCATTTTTCACATCCACAACTTCTTTGCAACACAAGAGTGTAGTTAGGCATATTGTTTGTACTCTACTGAGTACAATTTTCTATATATTATTTTAAGGAAACGTGGCTTTTCTTGGCCATACTCATCCATAACTGTCTAAACTAATTCTTCCAATCACAGTCTCATAGATTGAAAAAATATCCATTTAATGTTTTTAGAGGGGAAAGTGATGCGAACATTTAAGTGAGGGAGGAGCGGTTGGCGATTTCCATTTTTCAAATGACAGAAGTTTTGTGAGGCAGCAATAAGAGCACATGATTAAAAATTATATCCTCTGCCTATATCCCCTTGTTAAGCACACTGATGAGGTCATTGTTTCACAAGTAAACTGATACAATTTAAACATCAGACTTTTCCTGTGGTGCTTGCATTTCAGAATCAGAATGAGAATCACATTTATTGGCCAAGTATGTGCACATACAAGGAATTTGACACTGGTTTCAATGACTCTTCAAGAATGAATTATATAAATGACATACATACAACTATTAAAAACAAGACAAAAAATATAAATATACATATGTATATGTACAAAGTACAAAGTGCAACTCAATGCAAAAAATACTGAAATACACCGTAACAGCTATAAATAAATGCAATCTGAGGGTCATGCTGCTCAACTCTAAAAGTCTAAATTTCAAGATGCACTTGCTTGAAGCACTCCTCAAAATGGAGAACATTGACATTGTGCTGTAAAGGAGACCTAGTTTAAAGCAGCAGAAAGCACCCCTGCGCTACCAGGCTATAACTCATTCCACACCTATCGATCCCAGAACATGGGCCGAAGTTCTAACGGAGGTAGTGTCTCCATATTCATAAAAGGATATGCACACCTCCAGACTAGTAGCCCAGCATAACGCATCTGAGATACTTCAGGTATAACTAACATTGGGAAAGACAGTGATTCAGGTTGTAGCCCACTATAGGTCCCCAATAATGTCCCAAGACTCTCACTCCACGCTTCTAAGCACCCTGGAAACTATTAGAGTCCAACCCAACACTCTCATACTAGGTGACTTCAACTACCCCTCCATCAACTGGGAAAACTACTCATGCACCAATACATGGACCAACGCTTCCTGGAATTCATCAATTCCAGTGCCCTGGACCAGCTCATTCTTACCCCCACTAGAGGAAGCAACATCCTTGACCTGGTTATTACTAACATGGGCAACCATTGCTCTACACCAATAGTCAATTCCTCCCTGCTTAGATCCAACCACAAAATAATCACCATGGAAATCCACATCTAACCCCCACAAAGGTAACCACCATGAAAAACTTCTCCAAAGCTGACTTTGGGCTCCTAAAAACAGAGGTGGCTAACTTCACTGCCCCTATGCAAATGGAAAATAGATGCATGATTGCTAAATCATACACCAATGCACTGTACAAATATGTACATAAATGCATGGAACTAGCCATACCCAACAGAACCAATATGCTTGCCTCCAAAAATAGGAAGCCAATCTGGTGGTCCCCTGCCATTAATAAACTCTACAACAGAAAGAAGAAACTGTTGCAGAAAAAGGTGAAGTCCCAAGACTGGAAAAACTCTTTTATTAGCCTCAACAAAAAGTTGAGATCCCTCATCAAAACCTCTAAAGCTAGCTATGAAGGCAGAACTGAGACAGACTATAAAAACAACCAAAAAGCCTACTATAGTTATATCAGCAATCTCCATTGCAATACCCAGGTTTGCTCTGAGTTACTGCACAACGGTATCTCCTATACTGAGCCAACAAATATTGCCAACATGCTGGCTGACAGATTCAGTGCCACATTTGCCCCTCTCACCCCCCCCCCCCAAAGGACCAATCACAATACCAGAGGAATGCCAGGCACCCAGCATTACTGCAGCACAGGTTAAAGCTGCATTGTCCAAGGCCATGAACACAGCTTCCGTGTGATCCAACAATATCCATGGATGTGTTCTACATGAACTACAAAGTGAACTGGCACCACATCAGTGTGCCCTGTTCACTCACAGCCTCACCTCAGGCTTTGTCCCTACTGAATGGCACACTGCTATGTCATCCCTCTCCATAAAGCGGAGCAACTACAGACCCTGGGATTTATCGCCCCATTAGCCTGATGAGTCTGATATGTAAGGCTATGGAACACATCATCATGGACCTAATTAACAAGGATATAGGGAATTTCCAAACTCTATATTCCATGCAATTTGGTTTTGTGAAAGGTAGATCATGCCTGCTCAACCTGGTAGAATTCCTTGAGTCAGTCACCAGAGCTGTGGATAAGGGCAAGGCAGTTCATACAGCCTACCTTGATCTGGCCAAGACCTTTGATGCCATTCCCCACTCAGGAATTATTGATAAACTCACCAAACTAGGCATCGACCCCTATATCACTAGGTGGATTGCAAACTGGCTCACAGATAGAACCCACAGTGTGAAAGTTACATATTTCAAGTCAGACTGCCGACCAGTCACAAGTGGAGTCCCACAGGGATTGGTCCTGGGTCCTCTCTTGTTTGACATTTACTTTTCAGAAGGCTAGGCCAACACAGAAGGACTCTGGCTGACCAGGTTCACAGACGTCTGCAAGCTGGGAGCCATTATTAACTCTCCAGGTGATGTAGACATCCTACAGAAAGGCCTCAGTAAGACCAATGACTGGTGCCGAAACCATGGTCTTAAACTTAATGCCAAAAAATGTGTCATCATCTCCTTTTGGAAAAACTCACTTCCCACTAATTACCACATCGATGGGTGCTCACTGAACACTGAAGGCATTATAAGAGATCTGGAGACACAGGTTGACAGCAACCTCTCCTCTGACCACCACATTGTCACTGTGGTCAGAAAGTCCTTCTATGTTGCACATCTCATTACCAAGAGTTTTGCATCCAGGAAGAAAGAGGTCATCATCTCCCTCTACTCTTCCCTTATTAGGCCAATCATCGAGTATAATGCCCAATTGGCATGTACCTCACTAGACACATGCAACAGCTGGAAAGGTCACAAAAGTACCTCATGAAGAAGATCCTAGGCCTTAAACATATGTCCTACACAGACAGACTCAAAAAACTCCAGCAATTCTCTGTCTCATATTGTCTACTTAGAGACGATCCCTGCTTGACTTACAAAGCCATGTCTGACCCAGCTCTGTTAGAAATGCTATATCTAAAGAAATCCCAATCCCTCAGCATCACATGCTCCAGAGACCTCAACCTCATTACCACAATGAACAGAACATGCTGGAGGGACAGGTTCAAAACCCAAAGACTGCCCATGCTCTGGAATAGACTTCCCATACATGTCAACCAGAGCACCTCACAGGCCGTCTTCAAGAGAAATCTTGATGAGTGCATAGGAAATAGAAAGTTCACCCTGGGGATCACTCCAGTGGCTCTACTTAATGGAGGCACTGGGAACTAACATCAGGCAGCATGATGTCAGGACACTTCTCCGGGCTAGGCTTGTAAAGGCTCCAGGGCCATTAGCCTAGTACACACTTATGAACCTATATATATGTGTGTATATATGTATATGTATATATATATATATATATATATATATATATATATATATATATGTGTGTGTGTGTGTGTGTGTGTGTGTGTGTACTACATTTTACCCTTTCCCATGTTACTCATGTGTGGCTAAAATGTGTGTATAGATAGACCAGTGGTAAATCAATCATACTAGTTGCCTGTGAGATTTCTTCTGAACTTTAAATATATATCATTCTTTTTTCTCATCAAATATTATGTTTTTGAACAGTATCAGTGTAAACATTTAAAGCACTTGGGGCAGGAAAAACTGTCAAGAGCTGTTTTCTGTTGTCCAGAATTTAATTTACCAGTCTTAGCTTTCTATAAAATGTTGTTATCATATACCTCCTTTTGTTTAATTAGTGTGTATTTTCCTTTGTCTTGTTAAGTATTTTATTTATTTTATTTATCTCCCAGGTGAATTCCACTCATATTACCTATAGTGTTCCAGTCTGGTTCAGATACAATAACACTGGATCACAGGTTATACTTCATAATGACATCAGGGTGACCTACATGTGCTCTTATCCAGTGACAATGAACTCAAGCCTTGATTTTGGTCTATATCCAGTAGTAAGGTATGCTCAAACTTGTTTTTTTACACAAAATGCTCCTTTTTATTGTATAAATATCTGCAGTCTTACTTTGCAATGTTATATGAATATCACATATAACAATAAGTATCTGCATTTTTATAGATAAAAATGATATGCATCTCGTTTTTATATTTAATATATAGTGTCTGAAGGAAATTATATTAAGCTCTTAATCATATGCTTTTAAAATTGATTTTTTTCTATACATCAAGCTATACATTCATCCATTAATATAGTTAGTAAACACCTATGAACCTATATTGTTTGTTTCTGTAAAGGGTGCCCAGCTGTTTGTGTACTTTTTATTGTTTGTGAAATATGAGTGTCGAATATTAAGTTACTATCGATGACTACTCCCAGTAATGTAGTGTGGGTCATGGCTGAGATGATAGCATTGTTTAAGGATAGAATATTGGAATTATGGAGTGATGAAGTTTGCCTTGTAGGTTGAAAAATCATAACTTGAGTTTTGTTATGGTTTAGGATTAGTTGAGAATTAGATAGCCATGTCTCCACCTTTGAAAAATCTTCTTCTGTTATTATATGTAGTTTTGGAGGAGATGATGCTGCACATATGAAGATAGAATCATTAGCATACTGTATGACAGAAGCATACTGTGCTGCAGTGTGAAGTTTGTTAGTAAATATAAAAACAGTGAAGGCCCCAGGACTGATCCTTGAGGTACTCCTAATGTAACAGGCAGAAAAGAAGAGAGGTCTTACTGTTATTGTACTGCTTGTTGATGGTTAGTTTGGTAGTCTTGGAACCATGTAATGGTAGCTGGACCTAGATTTAGTTCAGTTAATGCATTAATCAGTTTGTTATGTGAGAACATGTCGAAGGTTTTTGAAAGGTCTAGAAATATGGAGGAGGCAAATTTTCCATTGTTTCTATGAACATGGACAATATTAGTGAAGGATAATAGAGCTGTGGTGGTGCTGTGGCAAGGTCAGAAACCATGTTGAGTGTTAGTTAGCAGTTTGCTAGTTAGTAGATAGTGCACAATTTGTGTATGTACCCCTCTTTTAAGGATTTTTGACATGGGAAAAAGTACAGCTATTGGGCAATAATTAGACAATTCTGTTGACATACCTCCTTTATGTAAGGGAAAAATATGGGAAGTTTTCCATATAATAGGAACTTGGTATTCAGATATTGATGTGTTAATAAGAATGGATATATGGTAGGTGATTACATTTGCAGCAACTCTAAAGTACTCTGTGAGTAACTTATCAGCTACTAGGGTGGTAGGTGTAAGTCTTTGAAACAATTTTTGATAGGTCTATATTACCTTAGCCAATGATGAAAAGAGCGAATGCTCTTTCATCGATCTAAAAAGGTTGAAACCTCTAAAGAGCAAAGACACATACCATCGATTTTTTCCCAGGGAAAAAAATCGGTGAGCCGCCTTCAGGCCTTTGCCATTTCCTCCACTATGGTGCAATCTTGGAGTTGGTATATTTAAGTAGGGGGGTGGGAGGCACAGCCCCCACATTGGGGGATGTGGGGAGCACAGTCTCCCACTTAATTTTCTGTTTGAACCTTTTTTTTATTTTTATTTCTTTTGTGGAGCAACGATTTTTTTCCCTGGGAAAAAAAATCGCTGTTCCGTGTCTTTGATTTTTCGGGGTTTCGACCTTTTCAGATCGATGAAAGAGCATTCGCTCTTTTCATCATTCAATAAGGTAATATAGACCCATTTTGTATTGCATCTGTTGAGATAAGTTGAAGGGAGGAGGAATTATTATTATTATCCAGTATGGGTAGTGTTGGAGAGTTAGTGGTGCTACTGTTATTTGATAGAGCTAGAATTGTTTCAGTAAAGTATTTATTAAACTGGGTAGCTATGTTGTCAGTTCTGGAGTTAGTGGGTGGATGTGCTGGCATTCCCTGAGTGGGTGGGGGTGGGGAGGGGCGCTGGAAATCCCTGGTAGGTGGATCTTATTGATAGCCTTTTTGGGGTTTCTGCGGTGCATAGTTTGGATGTTATGACAGTAGTTAGTTTTATCTAGTTTGATTTGTCTTTTAGCAATATTTCTAAGCTCCTGGTAAGTCTGTTTGGAAGTTTTGTTCTTTTATTTTTTGGTATTGAGCCCAGGGTTTGTCTGTTGCTATTAGTAGTGCCCTGGTTTTTGTAGTTAGCCATGGAGCCTGGATGGATTTAATTCTAGTAGTTCTGGGTGGTGTATGGAAGTTCAAGATATTAATGAAGGTAGAGGTAAAATATTTCATGGCTTCATCTAGGGGTAGGTATTAGAGTGCAGAGCAGCTGCAAAGTTTAATGGAGAAGATAAAGTTCTGGGAGTTAAAGTTTTTCTTGTTTCTTATTTGTTTGTAGGAAGTTTTGTTGGGTTGATATGCTGTCTGAGTAAAAAGGTCAGCACATGGTCACTGAGGCTGTCTGGTAGGCAGCCTGAGTGAAATGAGAATGATGGCCTAATAGTCAGTATCCAGTCAAGGATGGATTGTTTGTTAGATGACTTATCGATTCTGGTTGGTGTTTGAGTACTTTTGGAAAAAAAAATGCAGGATAATATGATTAATTGAATTCTGAGAGTTACAACTTGACCAGTCTATGTTAAAATCTCCAATGATATGTCTTTCCTGGGATAGGTTTTTTGAGACTGAATGTCCATAGTGGGAAGGCTGTTTCCAGGTGGTATATAGGATCCAATTATGTTTATATACTTAATAGAGTTTATTTTTTGCTTTGTATAAAGCATTTCAGCATCATCAAAGTTGGTGTGGGGGGGGGGGGGGGGTTAAGATTCATGGATTCTATAGTAAAGTTGTTTCTAAATAGAATGTCTATACCATCTCGTCATTTGCTCTTTTTGTCTACCCTCAGAATATTATACTCTGATGCAACAATTTCTTCATCCCTAGTTTTTGGTTTAAGTCAGGTCTCAGTTATTACAACTATATGTGGTGTGTAGAGAGAGAGAGTGTCGCATGGAGGTCTTGGATTTTATGCGTAATGCTTCTGATGTTTATGTCTAACAGGAGAAGTTCAGTTGTTTTTTGGGATGGTTTATTAATTTTAATGAGTGTCTGGATAGTAATTGGTGGGGTATGTTGGTAAGTGAATTAGCTGGGCCAGGGTTTGGGTGCATGCCTCCGCAGAGGGTTAACTTCACTATTGTGTTGGCTATATATTTTAACAGTTTAGATTTAGATGGAGATTATGGGAGTATGCAGCTGAGGTAGTGGGGTGTATGAGGTTTGATATATGGAAATTGTGTTGAAGATAGAGGGAGATATGCTGATGCAGTTCAGCTTGACATTTTGTGAGTAGGGGTTCGGAGAAGGATCAGTGTGTTTTTTGTCTGTTAGTGTAATGTGATAGGAGGTTAAATGAGCTAAAACTGATAGGCAGAACAGAAGTACTGTGTTTAATGGTATCATATTGCATTTATAAAGGAGCAGGAGTTAATATAATAGCTAAGAAGTCTATTGGTAAGTGGCTTTTGTAAAGGACCTGTATAAGCAATTATTATATCATAGCAGTGGGCTTAAGTCTTGTACAGTTAGTAGAACGGTATCAATTTATGCTTGATTGGTTAGTTATTGGGTTAAGTGGGTGTAACCAGTGAAGTATAAGTCTAGGTGTACAGGGGATGGTGGGAATGGGAATATAGTAAGGGAGAGGAGTGAGTCCAAGCGTAGTGAGGGAAAACAGAGTGAGTTGAGCCACAGTAAGCAATCCGAGGAGCCATAAAATAAACTATCTGCTTCAGTGCCTCATCCCAAGTCAGTGCCTGAGTTAGTAGTTATTGTAAATGGGTAAAGCACCCAGCACCTTGTCAGGCACTACATTTCATTGCAGCAGATACCCGTTTTTCTCTTTCTTACACACAGCTATAGTTAGTGTAAAGTAAGTCTGCGGTGATGGTGCTGCGGTAGCATTGTCACCTCACAGTCAGATGATGTCTGGTTCGATTCTCAGCTAGATCATCTTCTGCGTGGAGACATGCGAGAATGGGCGTACCTTCGTTGAAGGTTGAGCATCAGGGCTGGTAACTCGGCACATAAAAATCAGCTACCAATCTTTAGCGGACTGGAGTTCCGCTGTGGCGACCCCTAACCGGGAAAAGCCGAAAGACATAGTATGTAGGATGGACTTATGGTTAGGTGAAAGAAGATGGGATGGGGAGGGGAGCGTACTATGCTATTTGCAGTCCAGGCAGTGTGCATGCCAAACTATAGTTTATTCTCAGGTGCATATTTTAGAAGAATAGTTAAAAGAAAAAAAAAACATAACACTGTAATTGTGGAGGGGGCATACATACATGTGGAGGAGCTGGATGTTTTGGATAACTTGAGAGAAACTTCTGCAGTTGTTTTAGCCATTTGAACTGGGAGACCACTCATACCACAGCATTAAGGGTAGTGGGTGAGCACACATGAAAAGCACTCTACACTTGAGTACAATCAAATGTGGAGTTAGCAAAAATATACAGTAAGTAATTACCTCGAGCTGAGTGTCTTGTGTAGCTGAGATGAGAGCCTCATTTCAAGCAACAGCATGGAAGGTCAGTGGATGTTCTACATACATACATACATACACACACACACACACACACACACACACACACACACACACACACACACACACACACACACACACACACACACACACACACACGCTCGCGCGCGCATGCCTACACATGGGTTTACATGGAAATGCTTAACTCACCTCTAACTCCTTCTTACATAACTTCATTGTTAATCAGTTAATTATTTTCTCTTGCAACATCTGTAGTCTGAAGCCTTTTTACAGTCTGCAAAAATAAAACTACTAACAGTAAAAAATGTCTGAAATAAGTGTTTAAAAGCTTTTTAAAGATGAACTGCATAGTCCCCTTTAGTGCTGAGTCAGTGTGTGTTTTCTCCATTTTTTCTTCTTGTAAAAATATGTAAATGATGCCTTTGATCACTATAACCAATGGTGTTGTTTTTTTTCAGGCAACCTATTGCAAGATTTCTTTTTTTTTTTTTAAGAGACAATTACCTTATAACCTAAAGATAAACTAGAAGAAAGAGGCTTGGAACCTGTGAAGTAAAATGTCACCTATATGGAGTAGAAATAGAATGAATTATATGCGTTTCTGAAGTTGTTTGCAAAGCATATAATGTGACTTTTAAAATTCAAGTTCCACTACTTATTCAAATGTCAAAAGAGCATATCACAACAGGATTAATATTCTTTTATTTTTACCCTTATTGTAACAAAACTAATTCAGCAGACTTTAAGCCATTAAATTAGAGCTAAGCACTTTATAATGCTTTAAAGATGTAAGGGAAATAATAAAAAAGAACAAGAACAACAAAAACAATAGAAAAAAATTGAATTATTATTTATATCATACTTGTGGCGACCCCTAACCGGGAAAAAGCCGAAAGACAAACAACAATAACCACAACTATTTTCTGGAAAAAAAATATATATATAATGATATGTAAACGTCATGGGCATTAAGATATCAAACATCAAAAATAATGTTTTAGAATCCAAGCACAAATAAAATTCTGGCCTTCCACATTCAGAAAAGTAATGACAATTGACAATTCATACCCCTTACCTAAGATACAACTGAAATAACATCAACAATCAGGGTCAATAAATCCAGCATAACATATTCAGAGTCATATCGTACAATTAGACAAATCAATTAATTCTTGTAAAAGAGTTAAAAAGTGATGCTATAACTTTAAATAGTTAAACTTGATTCTCTTTAGTAAAATCTCGGTACTAAGCTAATAATAAAATAACCAGCAACTGTCACCCACTTGGGTGCATAAACATGTGCTGTTTACTGCTTTCTTTCTTAAGAAATGGACTAAGTCAAATGGTGCAGCCAGCATAATCAACTTTGTATAAATCAGGTAGCACAGAAATGGGTAACTTACTGGTAGGCGAAGACTGAAAGTTTGAGTTTCAATTGCCTGAGGTTCAATCCACTGAGGGTCAGAGTTCCTAGACAGGAAATCAATGTCGGGGAGTTGTAGTGGATGTGAATCCCTTTTTGTGTGGATTTTCCCTTATTTCAAATTTGTGTGACTGTGGAATTGGTATTTATAAAATTGGGGTCATGTGGTGTGGCTTCTCCCCAACATTGGAGTGTGTAGGGGACTCCCCTCAGAAAAACTACTTTAAAAATGCAGTTTGGGGATTCCTCAGTGTATTCAGTTTTGAGAGAAGTACTCATGCTTTTAGCAGACAAGGATACACATTAAAGATCTAGCCACTTAGCTAACATACTAAATATGGTAGACAGTTAATCCAT